>NW_027175832.1:12316553-12446553 GCF_023055335.1 Clinocottus analis | reverse complement strand
CACCCATATCGGATGAGGATTGTTATTTCCTCTGGGATTAAAAGAATAATAGTCGAAGGAGTGCCACAGTGTCAGTGAGCTCATCCAGGTTTTTAGCAGCAGCCTCGAAAACACTCCAATCAGTGGAGGCAAAGCAGGACTGTAGCTCCAGCTTAGCCTCTGTGGTCCATCTCTTCACAGTTTAAGTTTCTGCCTGTAGGACGGGAGAAGATGGACCAGGCAGTGATCAGAGAGTCCCAAAGCTGCACGAGGGACTGAGTGATATGCATCCTTTATTGCAGTGTAGCAGTGGTCCAGTGTGTTGTTGTCTCTGGTGCTACACTTGATGTGCTGTCTGTATTTTGGCAGTTCTTTGCTGAGGTTTGATCTGTTAAAGAACAATGAGCAGGGAGTCTGGGTGTTTCTGCTCCACTGTGGTGATCTGCTCAACCAGGTGTTGGAGTGCCTCGCTCACACAGGCCTGAGGTGGGATGTAGACACCGACTATGATGAAAGACGAAAACTGAATAAAATGGTGAATAAAATGTTTTGCAGTCCATTAAAAGTGATTCTCGATGAGGGCTGCATGAATACTTTAACACTGTGACATCAGTGCATCAACCTTCGTTAATATAAAAGCAAATCCCGCCTCCCCGCGTTTTCCCCGACAGTGCCGTGATGCGATCCGCTCGGTGGAGTTGGAAGCCCGACAGGTGAAGTGCGCTGTTCGGGATGTGCGCACCGAGCCAGGTTTTGGTGAAGCACAGGGCGGCAGATCTTAATTTTGTTTAGGAGCAGCAGCTCATGCATCTTATTCGCCAGAGAGCGGACGTTCGCCAGATGAATTGGCGGGAGCGCAGTTCGAAATCCGCGCTGGTGCAGTTTAACGAGCGCTCCTGCGCACTTCTCACGTCGCCGTCTCCAGTGAATTCCAAGTAGAGTCGCTGCTCCTCCAACCAAAATCTCTTGAAAGTATTCCGGTTCGATGAAAAATGGTGAAAAGGTTTGACCAGTGTTTTGACGGAAGTTTAAGAGTTCCTCCCTGCTGAAAGTGATCAGAGACGGAGAGCAGGAAACGAGACAAATAAACAAAAAGAGAAAAAGTATGAGGGCGCGCAGTACCGAGGCTGCCATCTGTGGCGCCATCTTGTTCAATAAGACCAGATCTGGGTTGAATAGGACCAGGATTTAGTTGAATAAGGCCACACACCTGAATGAGTACACTCAGGTGTGTTGGAAGTTAAAAATACAACATCAAAACTAACATTGTACAAGATTTGTATTATAATTTAAATATTGCTGAAAAGGCATTTTTTGGTAGACATTTTTTTAACTTTCACTTTATACAATTCTTTCTCCTGTTTTTGTTGCAGTTTGTGTGAGGTTGACCGACATCTTCATGTAAAATGGCTGGACTATAATCAGATGACATGCAGCAGCTGTGTTTTGGCTTTAAGCTCAGTGCTCCATGTTTCGTTTACGTTTTACGTTCCTTCCTCCACGCTTTATTATAGAGCAAATGTGTCCAATATTTTAAAAAAAAAAGCTAAACAAAGAAGGCTCCGTGAAGTAAAGAGACAACAAAACACAGCACAGGCCAGTTTCACTAGCTTTTCATGAGTTCCACTCTCGGAACCCATCGGTTACCAGTACGGAGCCGATCAGCCTCTGGGCAAGGGGTTGTGTTCCTGGGTCTCTGGTGTAGCCAACAGGTACCGGGCCAATTCTTGTCATTGTTCACAGTCCTATCAGAAGCTTGAGATGTGAGACTGGAGTTGCAGTTTCCAACCTAATCTTAACGCTTCCGGTACCAAAGTATTGTGGCGTTTTATTTGATTGCAGAATACGAATACAGATTACTTAAATTTGAAAATCGCACAGTTTACAAAAAAATTACCAATTACGTTTACACTTACTATAATAATAGTGAAGCAGGAAGCTGTTCAGTGGACGTCCACTCAGCAGCCGAGTCATGTGACTTAGTCCTGGAAACAAACATCGATGCACTGCCACCCAATTGATGTTTGCTTCCCGGGGCACACTGTCCTTAGTGCCATATTGCATTGCCGGGGTGGGGATTGGCCCACGTAAAGGGCGTCAGGGCCTGCGACGATGTCGGCAACCCACCCGGCTGGTCTTGAAACACGGACTAGTGATGTGCCGTTCGTGAACGACACATCACTAGTCTGAATAATATATAAAAGTTTTGAAATTGATGGCGCTGTAATAACTGAGGATTCGTTCAAAATGAACGAATCCTTACAAGGACTCAAGAGTAATCAGTGTTCTCAAAAAAAGATTTGTTCATGTTCTCGTGGCCACGCATCAGGACTTGCATAGGCTGAGCCAAGAAAACAGAAATGATTTGTTGAATGCAGGTCACGTGAAAAAGGATCCAAAGACTCATACAAAAAACGGGTCGGGAAATGAACAAATCATTTCTGTTTCCTAGTACTGAGCCTATGCAGGTCACGTGGGAAACGGCTCCAAAGACCCGTTTGAACGAAAGTGGAGGTGAACACGAAGACACGGTCATCTCTTCGGATCAATGATTCGTTCTTCTGCCGGAGACTCATATCCGGCAGAAAAACGAATCATAAATCCGAAGAGTCGGTTGGCAGAAGAACGAAACTTTGATCCAAAGACACAGTCACGACTCGTTCGTCTGATGAACGGATCGGCATAGGCTCAGCACTGGCAGCCAGCTAAACAGTAATGATTCGTTCACTTTGACAGGGTCTTTGGTACGGATCTTTGGATCACTTTTCACGTGACCTGCAATGGTTCAGAAGAGGAAACAGAAAGTATTTGTTTACCTCGCATTTTTTGTACTTTACTTACAGTTCAGCGTAATTGTTTGTCGTGATAATTAAATGATAATGTGATAATAAATGACTCTTTTTAAATAATCCAAACTGTCACGATGCATTATTTTAATGCAGGACTTAATGTGTTGCTAATGTTTGGATAGAGTATTGGCATTTACAGAATTATTGGAACCATGCAGTATCCCTGATATTATATCAAATATTATTTTTCTATGAGCTGATAACCTGATGAGGTGGCGTCATAATTTGGGCAGACAATGGTTCAAAAGGGAGACAATCCCCAATGACACACAGTGAAGTGGTCTTCGTGGGAATATCAATATGGTTATGGTGAGCTATGTATGGTTTAAAGACAAGACAACAGTAGTTGCTACTATATGAGCTATCTCTATATAATGCACAAACATAACATAACCCCAAAGTGATCATGGAGAGAAGTCATTAGTTTGAGATATTTACCTGAATTGATGTGCACATAAATAACTTGAAATTTAGTGAAGTTAATGCCAGGACCAGCTTGGCCATTGATGTTTAGGATAGGCTCGGGACATCTCTAATGTACAATATAAACTATGTCTTCTTTACTTTGCAAGGGAATGGATCAATTCTTCTAACGTGAGCTTTTTAAATACATTTTATGATTGAGTAATCAGATCAACTTTCACAAAGTCAACACAAAGGCCAGCCATCCTTTAGTCAACACACAGACGTGTCAGAACAGGTTGAGCTATCTGCCTGGATAAATTGGAAAAAACTCCAGGACGAGGACTCCAGAGAAGTAAACTCAGAGCTCACCAATACAACCAGGACTCCAGACAAGGATCAAGACTCTGAGCTCACCAGGACAACTAGGACTGAAGAGAAGGATCAAGACTTAGAGCTCACAAGTACTACAAGGACTCTCATGAAGTATCCATACTCTGAGCTCACCGGTACAACCAGGACTCCAGAAAAGTGTCAAGACTCTGAGCTCACCAGTACGGACAGGACTCCAGTGAAGTTTCAAGACTGTCTGGAGCCAGTCCTGCCTCCTGCCATGGCAGTCCTGCTGATGCCTGTCCGCTCTACCTCCTACTGACCAGGATTGTAGTCCATGTCTACTACTCATTATTTGTCTTACGTGTACAGATTGTAAAGCCCTCTCAGGCAAATTTGTATTTGTGATTTTGGGCTATACAAAATAAACTTAATTGAATTAAAATCTAAAACAGGAATCAGCAGGCTACCTTTTGAGAATAACACTAAGAATTTAAAAAGCTGCAGAGGATGAGTGTGCATGACACAGCTTATAAAGGACTCTTAGTGTTAGAAGCTCCTTCAGGCCTTACCTATCTTTTTTACAATGTGCACATATATGCCATACACAAAAATCCTGCAAATGACTTCATAGGAGTAATGCAGACATGAAGCTTCGTGGTGAGGGAGGAGCTTCTATAGTGGAGGTGGAGGTCTTGAAAGGTCACACAGCAAGTAGGTCATCACTCAAGCAGCTACTCTGTGTTTAAAATGAATCGGTCCGGCTCGTAACATTACAAGCAACACGCTCCATGCTGACTGCATCAAGGTAAACAACTGTGGACTGCCTGAGGCCCTCAAACCCAAAGACATGAAACTCACACACTTTTACAGTTGTGCAACACTACAAAACACTGCGTGTGGTGTTTGAGACACAGCGGGTTCTCAACTTAAAGGATGAGGGCCACTAATTACAGACCTGGGAAGTTGCTGAGCCAGATTACTTTGTACCCATGCTGAGTCCGAACAGAAGGACTGATGATGGTTTTTAGTGGCGTCATGTTGCCACTCGAGTCACAGACCAGCGGTAAAAGAATGTGTCTGTCTAGTCACTTCAGTTCAGCAGTATAAGTACATGTTAAGACGACCATCCTTGATAATAACTTATTTTCCATTCCAAAAAACCTCAAGGCAAAAACCAACAACTATTGTTCTCAAGAAGCTACCAATGCTTACTTTTGACACGTAATCTTGCCATAATCTTCTGATTTAGCTATTTTCTGTGTAATCTTTGGGGATCTAAAATGTTAGCACTGGAGCCTCAGCATTAAAGCTAAGCTGCTTCTTTAAGTGTTGTCAAGCTGGTATGAGGCGTCAGCATCATCACATCAGCTATTTGAAACTAATTTCTATAAAAAGATAGGACACCTGTAGCTTACTCTCATTACTCTTATTTGGCCTCTGTGTAAGCTATCAAACGCAGAGGCTGACTCACTGCTTACTGGTTTTTGCCGACCTAGGAGGACTGCATTGTAGAGTCTGACAGAATGTCACACCATGCAGCTGGCCCAAACTCAGGATACTTTCTGAACTGAGTCACATAAATAAACAAAAGGTGTTGATCCGCCTCACACTGTATGAGCCGAATAGTCTCTGCTGTATATTTATGTCAACTGTTCAGCTCAACCTAAGGTCAATACTAGCCAGGTGTATTTACTGTAAAAGAACACACCTGAGGGAACACAATATGACTATTAGAATCAATTTGATGACCATGAATGAAGAGGGTTTCATGTGGTTGTCAATATTTCAGTAAATATTTGAACATACTGTGTCAATGTTTTGATAATAATATACCTGTTTCTATTTTAATTTCAAATCGTAACCAAGCATCACTCTGAAAAAGATCAAAACAGGCTGTATCTGAAGAGCAACTGTGTTTGTCCTCACTAGTCAGACTGCTATTACAGATAGTCATGACTTGGCCACACTGTAAATAATATGACTCATCATAATGCATTCTGAAAAATGTAGTTCAGATCCAAGTTTCTCTCACTCCTCTCTTGTGCCAGGAGCCTCGCTCTCACTGTATAGACTCTATGGCGGTATGAGGCAAACTATAGGAGAAAAAAGACTGGGAATCGTAGAGAAAGCAATTCCACAAGTCGGCATTTCCTTCAACAACCGGTGTTTGTAATGATCCGCGTTCATGGCGCTGGATCCTGTTCTCTCGTCCTGCAGACAAGAGCTGGACGGGGCGCGGGTTTGGCACGCTGAGCGCAGCAAACAGCCTTCAGCCTGACAAGCGTGAACAGCAGCTCTTTAGTCTGGCTCGGCGGGCAGAGTCAGTCTCCTCCAGAAGCAGAATAAGGAGAGTGTGGCTACTTTCTACCACGTATCGCATGTCAAGCTGCTTCGGATAGACTTTAGGGCGTTAAAGTTTGATTCAAAGAGGGTCGACGGGCTTACCTGGAGGCAGTGGCTGCCGGTCCTGTTGGCGCTTCAGCTGCTTTCGGTCTGTTCTGTCAGAGGCAGGTGCACTAATCCCACCTGCCTGCCTGCTGCCTCTCCACAACGAGCTCCACCTCGCAACGGGAGGCTGCTCTACCGGTCGGACCCGCACAACAGCCCGCAGACAGCTTTTCAGGGGAGCGTCTTATTGGAGGAGGCAAGACACTCCAGTCCGACCCCTTCCCACTCACACACACACACAAACACGTGCACACAAACACACACTCTCTCTCTCTCTCACACACACACACACACACACACACAGACTCAGTCTACTCTACGAATGGCCCTGCTTCACTGAGATAACACAGTGACAGGTAGACCTAACCTCGATCTCTCATGTCTACAACTTGCACTACTGAGGCAATATTCCTGAGGTCTGCAAGATAAGATGCAGAAAGCCAACTCTTCCATCCACTGGTAAAAGTAAAAATTAGACTTCAACAAAATGATGACCCCTTATTGGCACACATTGTTAGCTAGCGCTAATGTGAACACGATAGTCTTACAAACACACAACAGAGAACTAACACTACAATGCGTACTAAGTTCACTTCAAGAAAGTTAACGGGGATAGTGACAATATTTTATGATGCACTGTTCAGGCTTATAGACACCCTAGAGCCATCTACGTTGTGTTATCACTATCTACGTGTTAGCAGCAGCTCTAACTGGCTTACAGTTCCCGTTACTACGTAAATATGCTATTGCAAAGTTCAGTAAATACACTTAACCATTTTCCAATGGATCCCTTTTCTTGGCGTTGTCCTCTTTATCCCCGGTATCGTATCCTTCAGGCTGTGAAGCTGTGCTGTGCTCTCCAGTATAACTTCGGCTCAGGCTGAACTGCCTGCTTCTCTCCACTCTTTCGCTCACCTTTGATGACCTTGTAATCGGGCACGTTGCGATTAGAAAATTGCGTTTTATCATATCGCGATATTATCGCAAATGCAATTAATCGTTCAGCCCTAATGACTAGACACACACTGTTTCCACTCTGCAGTGTCACTTGTCATTTCAGACGAATCGATGCAACTCTCCTCTACCTCCAGTGTCAAGACTCTGGGGAGAACATTCCTGAACTAATGATGGCATCTATACACACTTAATATAACATGTCATAATGGGATCTAATTGCTTAAAACCATTTAACCATTTCTCTGTATTGTGCCCCAAGTAATACATTTATTGTTCACTCTATGAAGTCTCCCCTGATTGATATGGTGCCTGCATGATTTGTGTGTGTATGCATGGTTTTTACATCTAATCCCTGGCATCCTCTTCCGGAGCAAACAGCACTGACAATATCAACCCCTTTTCCCAGAACTTCCTCTACATGTGTCACTGGCTATTTTCATGTCTCTGTAATGCATCCAAACAGGAAACACGCCGACTGGAACCCGAAGCATTCACATTGAATGAGTGATGTTTTATTTATATTAGAGGTGTGAAAAATAATGTGTTCACACGCTATAATTAAATTACATGATTGTCTTAGTTAATTTATTTTAATGCATTTAACGCATGAGCAGAATGAGCTTCCAATATACTTATTTAACTATTTCCGCTCTAATGCAGCTAGATATATATCATATACATCTGACATCTACATATAAATATATATATATATATATATATATATATATATATATATATATATATATATATATATATACGTAGATGTCAGATGTACACTCTGCGGGAAGACATTGACGTTTCACCGTAGCACAACCAGCTTAAGTCCCATCTCAACGCGAAGCATGCGTTGGTCGGCGAGGGGAGTTCAAGTGGAATGCGTCAAACCAGCCTCACTGAACTACATAGACCCCTCACTAAGTCTGCCTGTAACAAGCTAAGTAGCACAGTTGCGGAATGGATTGCAAAAAGCTGTCGACCAATTAATATTGTTGAGGATGAGGAGTTCACCAAAGTTTTGCGAGTGGCAACGGCAGACCCGAGCATAAAAGCACCGCAAAGACGCACAATCATGACAAAAATCGACGCGCTGTATAAAGCTAGAAAGAACAAAACGGAAAATGACTTGGCTGCTACGGTGGCGCTGACAGGGGATCACTGGACTTTTGTGAGTAATGAGAATTAACTAGGTGACCAGAAGTCCTCTTTTTCCCGGACACGGTGGTGTAGTGGCTAGCACTGACGCCTCACAGCAAGAGCGTCTGTGGTTCGGATCCCGGGCGGGGCGGGGTTCGGATACTGGTCTGGCAGGTCCTTCTGTGTGGAGTTTGCATGTTCTCCCCATGGCAGCGTGGGTTCTCTCCAGGTTCTCCGGCTTCCTCCCACAGTCCAAAGACATGCTCCATAGGTTAATTGGACTCTAAATTGCCCGTAGGCGTGAATGTGAGCGTGAATGGTTGTCTGTCTCTATGTTTGCCCTGTGATGAACTGGCGACCTGGCCAGGGTGTACCCTGCCTTCGCCCTTTGACAGCTGGGATCGGCTCCAGCGCCCCGCGACCCTAATGAGGATAAGCGGTTAAGATAATGGATGGATGGATGTCCTCTTTTCAAAACCTAAAAAATGCGTCCGGCAGGGATTCCAAAAACATCCGGGATTGTCTCTGAGTCTTTCACAAACTAGTTATTACGCCCTTACAAGTTTTGTAAACAGTATCTCCCTTACGATCCACCTTCTTGCACGAGCTCTGACCGTAAAGAGAACTGTCATTGATCGACCAATCTCAGGGTTGCCAGATGCACGATAATTATCCTCCAAATACAACCATTTTGAGCCTTTGGTACGATACTTCTCCATCACCAATCTGGCAACACCTTTATTCACGACGAAAATCCTGTTACGCTCTGAAGAAACTAGTTCGGCATAAAACATCGCCGCATGAATAATTGACTGGAATTTCAGTGACAAACATTTTTTTGGTAGTTTAGCACGAGTCGTTCTTTTTTGTGAGCTAAAGATCGCGTAGATGCACGACTGTGGAGCGAGATGAAACGATAACTTGATAACCCTGAAACGACGTTCAACTTACAGCCTATAGTTGCAGCCCATGTATAAATAACAATGTATATATCCGTCTTTTATCATAAATCTTTATGTTTTCACTAAAAAAATACCAAAATATCGGTAATATGTCATTAACCATGATTAATCCACAGAAACATGTGATTAATCTTATTAAAAATTTTAATAATTTCACAGCCCTAATTTATATATTCTCAACAATTGCTCATTTGGATCATCGTGAAAATATCAAATATAATCAAATGTATATTCGAGCTTGATAAAGTAATTTAAGAGAAAAAAAGAATCATTCATCATGTTTGTACAAATCTGCTATAGTCATGATTCAAAGAAAAGTGACATTGACATCACCTTTACACTATCTAACCCTAACCCCGCTAATTCTGAAGGTTAGAGGTCTACATCACAAGTCTATCTGTTTCCAAGGTCACAGGGAGCTCCTCTAAATATGTTTCACAAAGTAAAGAGATATATGTATTGTCTGTGTCATAATTAAATGAAAAACGTTTGACAAAGGAATAGTATTCACCTCTTCTCTCTACATACATGAACATCAATTCCACATAAAAAATGAAATTACAACACATAAAAACTAAGAGACGTAGTAGAATACAGTGTAGTGGGATTATTTTTGTAGCAGAAATGTATGTGTTGAGAGGCAGATGTCAGTGAAGAGCTTTAGTGCTCATGCTCTATGGGCTGCAAGACCTGTATGCCCTTTAAAGCTTCTTTGTTGGATGCACCCAGTGAACATCTTTTATTGAAACGAATGGGAGACGTTATTCATTTTTCTCCATGACTCAGAGGAAAACGTATGGAATAATATACTTCTTTAAAAAAACAACTAGATTTATCCAGGAAAGTTTCTGACGGTAAATCTTCATTAGTGAAGAGAAAGTCAACAGAGGGCAGCAACACCCTGCTCCACCACCTCCTGCTTTATTCAACAATGGTAGCTAATGAAAACTAGCGACGGTTTAATCTTACCTGTTCTCTCATGCGGTCCTGGTGTCCCAGGATAATGGCAGCATGGTGAGGATACTTCTGCCTCAGGTGGTCCAGGAACACCTCCTTCTTCCTCTCCACAGAGTGCTGCATCGTCAGGCTATCCAGCTGGCTGTGCCTGCTGCTGGCACGAGCAGCAGAGCTGTAGCTCCGAGGTAAGGTGCTGGGAGAGTGTGGAGCTACACCACAGGCAAAGTCTGGGTTGCAGAGCTGGCTGCTGTCTGTGTGCTCTTTATTCTGCAGTGGACGCTCAGTGCTGCTGTCCACAGTAGTAGAAGAAAATGAAGAAGAAACTCTGGACGGGGAGTTTCCTTGATTTGAGTGGAATGGACAGAGAAAAAGGAATTGATGAAAGAGAAGAAAATGCAGGACAGGACAGGGATAGAGGGGACAGAAAAAAACAAGATGAAATATATAGCTATGTATCAGTTAAATTGTAACTTGCAAATGAAACTTCACCTGCTGCCGTAAAAATGCAAGTTAACTCAACTTGAAGATGTCCTTTAATTCAACTGAGAAATCAAAGTTTATTTAACTACAATGTTCTGGTTGTCTCAACATTACTTTTTAAGTTGTCATAGTTGATTGAACTTATTGTCCCTTGTTGTTTAGTAATAACTTGATCCACCTAGTTAAAACAAACATTTACATGGCCATGTTTCCCAGATTCGTTAAGAAGCTCTTAAGCGCTAAGAGCTTCTTAGGCGCGCTCCTAAGAGCGCTGTGAAAGAATTACGCGTTTCCCAGAGTTGTTCTGAGCTTAAGACGATCTTTCACTAAGAAGGAAATGTAAGATCAGCCTGACCCACTCTTAACAGCCTTTTTAGCGATCACTGTAGCCTTGTCAGGGAAAGTTATATCTGACACTCAAAAGAATACTAAAACCATGCGTAATGATGAATGTGCGCCCACCCAGCTGCAGAACACTGACACAAGAAAAATAATAGCATAAGAAGAAAAATAACGATATAAAAATAAAGAATTGCCCATGTGTTCCTGTAGCTATATAAGTAAAAACATCAATAACTCTGTGTTATTTCATAAGTATCAGGGAAACTGACAGGTGACAGGTGTAATTGAACCCGGCTGGAACCTCATTAAGAGAGGTTCCACTTGCTGGTCTATATAAAGGCATTGCTGAAGTCCACGCCGTGAGCGAAGCTAGATGGTTTACATAAATGCATATGTGCATATAGCACTTCTCCCCACTTAATGTGCTGTCGGACCGGGCTGTCCGGTCCAAGTACTGGCAACGCCTCATCACGCTAGTACCCCACACATCCAAAGGCCAACCCGCTGCAATTTTGTCCTCAGCCCAGGGGTGCAGCTACTGGCTGCGCTGGGTTTTTACGCAGTGAGAAGCTTTCTGAAGGTGGTGGGGGACGGCACTGTGACTAGGGTTGGGTACCGAGAACCGGTGCTAACATGGCACCGGTTCCAAGACGTCCGGTACCTTCCCGACCGAAACACAACGCGGATTTCGGTGCTTCCTTTCGGTGCCTGAGCCGATTTAAATACTTTTTTTTTGTACACTACTCTGTAAAGTTGCACGGTATACCGATACTAACAAGGTAGCGCGGTACCCGTGCGTTAAAAACGATATGATTTAGCATAGTTTTAGTATCGATACTTTAATAAAATAGCGCAGATCAGAGCGCAGTGACTGCTCCGCTCTCTCTCATGTGCCGGCATGCAGCGGGGCTCAAGGGGGCGGGGCTACCAGCGCGCACACAAGCAGCACGCTCACAGAGTGATCGCTGAGGAGACAACATGAGTGCAGGAGGGTCCGTGGTCCGTGTACGTTTTGTTCGTTTGTTTTTCCGTTCATTCGAGAATACGGAAATACGGAAAAACGGCCGTTTCTTCGTTTTCCGTTTCAAACCAAAAACGGGAAAACGGAAAACTACTTCCGTTTTCTCGTTTTTGGCGTCTGAAACCAAAAACGAGAAAAGAGAGACGATTATTTTCATGTCAAAATAAAAGCCAGTAATATGTATTATTATTTACGGTCTTTTAATTCTCATTTACAGTCTTATATGATGCAAACACATCGCAGAGTAACGTTAGAAGAAGATTAATTATTAAATATGAATAAATAAACCTGGTTAAGTTAGCAACAGTAGAGACTACAGGCAGTTTAATATGCATGTATATAAATATGTACACAGCAAGAATCAACTGTTCAATTAATCGCTGCATTTTTTTTAATGCAACACAGTTCGTAATATAGTTTAATCAAGTAATTTGTGTGTGTAAAGTTGATCATATTATTTGTTTTATCGTATTGTGCCGTTTCTTGAGTGAACACAGAGCAGAGCCTGTATGAGACCTGAGTAAAGGTCTATCGTTCTACCAGTAGGTGGCGCTATTTCATGTATTTACTTGTTATATGCGATTTTCTCTGTCGCTACTTGATGAGAAAACTCAACTGAAAGTTGTTCTCTGAATACTACTGTTGTTGAGTCACACAATGTCATTTTAGGACTTTTTCAGGCGGAAAGTTAATTGTTTAAGCAGCAAATCTGTGGTCGGTTTGTCAAGAATCAGCCGATTTAACCTTTTTAATACGGAGCTTGTCGCCAGCGACATAAAGTCAAACGCAAACTGGACGCAAAGCTAATTTGACCGTAACTCCTTATTTACTTACGCCATCGACGTAAATCCAACTGATTCTGAACGCTAAGAATGTCCATTACGGTAATGGTGAAAAAAAAACAGCAGCAAACTTGTCTGTGGGGGAGGGGTGGAAGTGAGCAGCTGTAGAGAATCAGGGGAGACACTTTGACTGGCGTTTCACTTCTTTGGAAATAATATGATGGCATTGTAAATAATAGTGTTATAGTTTATGAGAGTTCTGCCACTTGCTGGCCCACCTACACCCCTTAATAAAGTCCACTTTCATGTCCCCACAAATATACAGGACAGTTGGAACTGACAGCTGTAGGGATGCT
The DNA here is from genome assembly GCF_023055335.1 of Clinocottus analis. NCBI lineage: Eukaryota > Metazoa > Chordata > Actinopteri > Perciformes > Cottidae > Clinocottus > Clinocottus analis. The sequence goes on along the minus strand of NW_027175832.1, from coordinate 12,433,548 downwards.
GACTGTCAGACTGGACTTGGGTTGGGAACCAATGCAACGTTCCTCTTTTGCATTTTGGACCAATCAGCATGGCACTGTCTCATAAAAATGAATTTCCCATCCAATAACACTGGACAGAAGAATCAGAAGAATTGAGATACAGCAATACAAGTCAAATACAGGAATGTAATCGTAAAGCCACCACTAATTCTGAAGGTTTCTGAGCTTTTAGGGGAGTACTGTATTTAACTTGTGTTTGACATACAGAATTAGAAAAATATCAAAGATTGTCTTTCTTTGCTGATCTAGAAGTGTGCAGATGTCATTGGTTCAGATAAAAATGTGAGGACCTGCTCTGAGGTTGTGACCTGCTGTTCTCAGCTTAACAAAGTCATGACCTGTGGCTCTGCGGTCATGACCTGCTGCTCTGAGCTAAACAAGGTCATATGACCGGCTGATGTAAATGTTTTAGTAACCGACATGTAACCTGGGGAACCCAACGGCCTTGTTGCTCAGTTTCACAGGAACAGCAAACTACCTTAATTAATATTATATTATTTTTATAATCAGAATCAGCTTTAGGTGTGTACACATTCAATGAATATGACTTATCTAAATGTACATGCAGAAATATAGACACACGGCTGTAAACAGGCAACAACGTCTAAGAATCATTTGACTACTATAAACTATGTGAGACATCTTAGAAATGTGAGAGTAGCTGTGCTCTCCATGTTTCAGTTTGAGAACATAAGTCATACAGTCAACTCTTCAAACAGTGTTCACACACAACACAGAGCTGAATCCTTCTGGAGACCAAAGTGCTACGTTAAGATGATGTGATTTAGTCAGAGGTGCTGAGACACTGACAGCAGAGTCAAAACAGATCAGGTTATATGTTGGTGATGACAGTAACAGTAACAGCATGATGGTCTGCATCCCTACAGCTCCAGAGGTCACTCTGAGGGGTCACAAGACAGGTAACATGGTAGAAGTACAGAGAGACAATTCATTTGGTTTGTGCTCTTGTAAGATTTTGTCAAACTTGTTGTATCTCAATGGCATTTGGACCACAGCCTTTGACCAACACTATATATCTTCTCACCTTGGCCCTTTGACCTCTTCTGTACCATTCAATGCAGGATTTTTATTTGTAATAAATTAATCAACCAGGTAGGTAAATTATATGCGTGTTTAATAAGAATAAACGTAGTTGACTTTCCAAAATATTTCTCCTCTAAACAATTGAAAATGAACATGAGCGAAGCTTTTGAGATTACCAGAATGAAATTTAACCTATTTTACATCTTCTCAAACAGTTTTGTTTCCCCAAAGCATTGAGTGTCCATGTTATATAGGCTTTCATATGTGTTCATGTCCAAACGTTTTGAGATTTGTTTATCTCCGTGAAGCAGTTTTCATCCAGCTGAAGACAGGACCCATTATTGTACTCCTCACACATCCAGAAAGGCACACTGATTCCTCCCAGAATGACTTTCTTTCTGTCCATTTCAACTGTCTTTCTGTGTGTTTGTGGGGACATGAAAGTGGCCTTTATTAAGGGGTTTAGGTGGGCCAGCAAGTGGTAGAACTCTCATAAACTATAATACTATTATTTACAATGCCAACATGTTATTTCCAAAGAAGTGAAACGCCAGTCAAAGTGTCTCCTCTGATTCTCTACAGCTGCTCACTTCCACCCCTCCCCCACAGACATGTTTGCTGCTGTTTTTTTTTCACCATTACCGTAATGGACATTCTTAGCGTTCAGAATCAGTTGGCTTTACGTCGATGGCGTAAGTAAATAAGGAGTTACGGTCAAATTAGCTTTGCGTCCAGTTTGCGTTTGACTTTATGTCGCTGGCGACAAGCTCCGTATTAAAAAGGTTAAATCGGCTGATTCTTGACAAACCGACCACAGATTTGCTGCTTAAACAATTAACTTTCCGCCTGAAAAAGTCCTAAAATGACATTGTGTGACTCAACAACAGTAGTATTCAGAGAACAACTTTCAGTTGAGTTTTCTCATCAAGTAGCGACAGAGAAAATCGCATATAACAAGTAAATACATGAAATAGCGCCACCTGCTGGTAGAAAGGTAAACCTTTACTGTGGTCTCATACAGGCTCTGCTCTGTGTTCACTCAAGAAACGGCACAATACGATAAAAAAAATAATATGATCAACTTTACACACACAAATTACTTGATTAAACTATATTACGAACTGTGTTGCATTAAAAAAAATGCAGCGATTAATTGAACAGTTGATTCTTGCTGTGTACATATTTATATACATGCATATTAAACTGCCTGTAGTCTCTACTGTTGCGAACTTAACCGGGTGTATTTATTCATATTTAATAATTAATCTTCTTCTAACGTTACTCTGCGATGTGTTTGCATCATATAAGACTGTAAATGAGAATTAAAAGACCGTAAAAAATAATACATATTACTGGCTTTTATTTTGACATGAAAATAATCGTCTCTCTTTTCTCGTTTTTGGTTTCAGACGCCAAAAACGAGAAAACGGAAGTAGTTTTCCGTTTTCCCGTTTTTGGTTTGAAACGGAAAACGAAGAAACGGCCGTTTTTCCGTATTTCCGTATTCTCGAATGAACGGAAAAACAAACGAACAAAACGTACACGGACCCAGGAGCTTTTGCCGTCCTATGCTCTGTAGTTCATAATAATGATGACCTGTTGTCCAGTAAAGCAGCAGTTTGTAGAATCCAACCGTTTCTGAGTGAAGTTCTGTTGCAAACGCTCCCTATCAGGCCACCTGATGCTGGTCTGTTTTTGTTTTTTTAAATAAATACATATATATATATATATATATATATATATATATATATATATATATATATGTATATATATATATATGTGTATATATATATATGTGTATATATATATATATGTATATATATATATATATGTATATATATATATACATGTATATATATATACATGTATATATATATATATATATATATATATATATATATGTATATATATATATATATATGTATATATATATGTATATATATATATATATGTATATATATATATATATATATGTATATATATATATATATATATATATATGTATATATATATATATATATATATACATATATATATATATATACATATATATATATATATATATATATATATATATATGTATATATATATATATATATGTATATATATATGTATATATATATATATATGTATATATATATATATATATATGTATATATATATATATATATATATATATATGTATATATATATATATATGTATATATATATATATATATATATATATATATATATATGTGTGAAGTTAAAAACTTTGAAGATGTTGTTTGAAGTGTTTTGTATGTATTCATAGTATACTTTAAACAATTAATATATTGTTCAATTTGAAGAAATAAATGGCCTTGACAATAAAAAAGTATCGGTTCAGGCACCGTTTAGGCACCGGTATCGTTATAAAAGTATCGGTTTAGCACCGGTATCGGAAAAAAACAAAACGATACCCATCCCTAGCGTTACACCAATCCTCCTGCGCCATGCACATGGGAATGCGCAATCTACGTGGATTTCATGCCATGGCTGGGATCCCCCAAGTGATTGGTGTTGTGGATGGCACACACACACACACACACACACACACACACACACGCACACACACACACACACACACATAGCAAAATTGCACCTGTGTGTGGGGACCACAGGTGTTGTGTGTGATTTATGCGCTGATAAAGTAGTGGGTGATCGATTTGCCTGGCATCGCTTGATTTAGTTTCAACACCACGGCGGTGGATCCAACATTTATTTGAATAAAATATACAAAGGCTTAAATATTGTGTGTATGTCTTAACACACCCAATTAACCTCCCGTACGGACGGGAGGTTGAAAAGCTGGTCCGAAGGTGTGGTCAGAACCACCTGGAGCTGAACAAGCTCAAGACTGTAGAGATGACAATTGACTTCAGGAGAATCCCCCAACACTACGCCCCCCTCCCCCCCTCACCATACACAACAGCACTGTTTTTGTGGTGGAGACCTTCAAGTTTCTGGGATCCATAATCTTCCGGGACCTGAAGTGGGCCTACTGTTTTTCTGTTTTCTTTAATGTTTTTTTTATTAGGGCTGCGCAAGTTAACGCGTTGTTATCGCGTTAACCTTTTAATCGATTAATGGCGTTAATTATTTGATCATGCGTCAACTGCATTTGGGGGCGGGAGGGATGGGAGGAGCTTTTACTTTGAAAGCGATTAATGTACGTGCTTCCATTGCCTCGCCGGATGTTTTGCCGAGTTGAGCCTGACGCGAAAGCACGTATTGTTCTGTAGTTTCTGTTCTCAATGAGCACCGCGGGAGCGAGTCGCTTCACAAAGCTTCACAGGGAAGAGTGGTGCCAAGTCCGTTTACCAGACCCAGGTCCACGGGAGGCGAAGGTTTTGCTATCCATTCCGACGGTCAAAAGCTCTAAAACTAAAAAGGTAAGCAGAACCTATTTAACTGAATCTGCATATTGTAGTATAGACAAATCCAAATTATTGACCAAAGGAATGTGTAGGTAAATCTCTTATCTAAATTTAAAACTATAAAGTAAAGTTCTACAAGATACTGCAAAGTAATATTCTATGTGGTAATATAAAAGAGATCCACGCGCTGACGTAAAGAACTTCCGCCGAGAAGTTATTAAATAGTAGAAATCCACGCGAGGCGTGAAGGACTCTTGTTGAAGAAGTCATAGTGCTGACGATGTTGTAAAAGACAAAACCCAGATAGATTTATATAGTGTGGTACCAGTACGGATTGACATATTCAAGGGGAATAAACAGGAAAATCATAGTTAAAGGGCATTACGAAGCGGGGAGAAATAAAACAACATTGGTGAACTGGTTTTCTCCTTTCACCTCTTTTTTTTCTCCTTCTGGATAAATTATTGTCATTCAATACACATTACTAACTCTACTCCTTTCCGGGAGCCTCTGTGCTTCCTCGCCTCAAGTTTCCATGGACGGTGGCTGTCTGGAGGGGGTCCTGCCCCCCACCTTGGACCATGGCTGTCTGGAGCTGGACCTGCCCCCCACCATGGATCATGGCTGTCTGGAACTGGTCCTGCATGCTATATGGACTGTGGCTATCTGGATCGTGGTCCATGTCTACCGCTCATTATATGAATAGTTTTTGTCATATTAATGTGACATGCTGTAACTCTGTTACGTTGCTCATTCTGGTCACATGACATGTATTGCTTCTGTCCATCCGGGGAGAGGGATCCTTCTCTTGTGCTCTCCCTCAGGTTTCTTCCCCTTTTTCCCTGTGAAAGGGTTTTTACTTTATTTGGGGGAGTTTTTCCTGATACAATGTGAGATGCTGGGACAGGGATGTTAAGTGTACAGATTGTACAGCCCTCCGAAGCAAATCTTGTATTTGTGATACACATTTTTAGCAACAAAGCTGACTCTGAAATACACCATCAAAACAGCACAGATAGGAAAGAATAAGAATTATATTAATAAATAAGTTGTAATAATAACAATAATATACTGAGAAGGAAGAATAAAACACTTTAAAGCTAAAATCAGATTACACCCTCATTACCACTAAAACAGCAACGGAAAATTTTGTAGACGGATAAAAAGAGTTTTTGGGAGAATGGGGAGAAGTCCAAGCAAGCTCGAGGAGCCTGTGCAGCCTGTCCAGCCTGGGAGTGTGCCTGGTTACGAAGTCTTATCTCTTGATACAACATATGCAAGAGAAGGACGAACACACTGTGAGCCAATTGGGGGAATGGGTGAAAATGGGGTCCCTAAGAGGGTCAGCTTTAGCCTAAAGCATCTGGAGCAACTTAGAGTGTGTTTGGATCAGAGAGACAAAGACGAAGCATTAGAATATGAAGGAAAGTCTGAAGAGAAAAGAACTCTGAACTGTTTAAAGCGGACTGGAGGGGGTATGGAATGTGGAGAGCGGAAGCAGAGAGTAGTGTTGAGAGATCGAGAAATTATGAAAGTAAAAAAGTGTAATCATTAAAATTGTATAACTTTTCTTTTTTAGTATAACCATTTTGATATTATTGTATAACTATTTCGATTTTTTAGGTATAACCATTATCTTATTAACCATCGAAGGAATATATGTACTGTTTGGTCTTTATTTGAAGTACAGTTTGTGATTAGATCGTATAAAATGCATAGGATGTTATAAGTTGCTATGTTATATAATCTTTTCTATATTATGGGTAAATGTAAAACGCTCTCTTGTGTATTAGGGTCCAGCAGCCAGTGTGACCATATTAGGCAACAAACCCTCAGTTTATCTAAGAGGCAAGATCTAGGACTGACCCTTAAAGAAAAGGTGGAGGGGTTAAGTGTGTCCGTGAGGTACAAGAGGTGATGCACAGAGAGGAAAAGGTCTCTTCGAACCTTGCTCTTCGGACTTTTCGCTTCTTTTCTTACTTTTTACTCTTCTTGTTCACCAGACCACGGTCTGGAAGAACAGATTTAGAGAAGACTAGACTTAATATGCAACTTTACTAGAACAGGAGAAAAATCTTATCCACCCTGTCCCAGGCCTTAGGGATTGGGACAGGGAACCCAGCTAGTCTGGAGGACAGGGAACCCAGCTAGTCTGGAGGACAGGGCTCCAGCTTCAGTCTGGAGGAAACTTCTGCTATCAGGAGAAGAGAGCCTGGCAGCAGTACAGGAACACCAAACAGAGAAAGTGGTTTTCAACCAGCTCTGAACTTAGTTTTATTTTCATTTTACTTTTTACACTGAGCACTGTTTCATTGAGTTGAAATTGTTGTAGGTGATTGGAGCGCAAAATAAAAAATCTCAGCCTTACGATTGAGTGAGTGACTGACACCAAACAAAGTTCTTCTTCTTTAGAACAATTTAACCCTCTTTCCCTGTCCACCAACCGTGAGATACAGAAGTGACGACTGAATCTACCGAAGAGACTTAAGGTAAGTATCTTTGGGTGAAAACTTTGCAGTGTTAGTATAATGATGAGATGGTGTCAAACAGGCAGAGAGAAGGTGTAGACGATGCACGCACTCGCTATATGGGTTGAGACAAGTTACAGCCCACTGTGGGGACCTGACAGCACAGCTGTAAAACACCCTCGCCAAAACCTATAACTTAACTCGAAATTTTAAAAAAAAAATTGACGCACACGCGTCTCCACGCGTCAAATTCTGACTTGGATTGTGACAAACTTGTGCATGCGACACACACACATTAAAAACTAGTCAAACTTCCTACAATCCCACATATGAGATATATTTGAATTGACTTAAGGTTTTTTGAAAAGACCATGAGTCATGTTAACTATTAAAGGTAAAGAACCGTAGACAACGCTATTGTCTTGTACATTTAATAATTAGTGCCCTAAAATTAGATGTATAGGGTTTGTATATAGATGAATATTTGTTGGACAAGGATACTGCCTATGTTTCTGTCTCACTGTGTTGCAGACAATCTGAGTTGTTCGAGAGGGCTTTCTGCGCGTTTCCTTGTAATGACGGAATGGAGTCAGAGGTCATGACTGGCTGGCCAATTTAGTAATGCAAGGCTTATTTAGGTGAGCCTTTAGGAGCATCTTCTGTTGTTGTTGTTGTGTGATGATGTTTTTCCAGACATTGGCTACCCCGGAGGGAAGGGGTGGGGCTTTGTAATGGTAAAATATAGTATTGCAATGTTATGTGAAGATAGATTCTAAACTGATTTAAATGTTCCTCAGAGATGGTTCGAACAAGATGGGGTATGGGGAAAAGGAGAACAAAAGACTGTTTTCCTTGTGTATGTATAGGGGGGTCGTAAACAGATTGGGGAGTTCGTAAACAGATTGGGGAGTTCGTGAACTGATGGCGGTGTTGATTTCCCAGGCTAAGCGAAATTGTGACTTCTTTGATCTCAAGAAACAAAGGTACAAAAGGTCAAAGATGGGCCAGTACTCAGTGTTTTCTTTGTTTCACGTGTTTTGAAGGTATGACTCTCATCATGTATAAAAGAGGGCTGTGACTGTTGGTTCATTGAATTCTGTGTCACAGACTGCTTTGGGTGGCTGTGGCATACTTTTTCTTCTTGCAAGAATAAACGGGCGAAAGACTTGGGATTGGGATGGGAGCCATGTGGGCTGGACAGCCCAGTGCTCCAATCAACGGGCTTGCATGCATAAGCCACGCGCCGCCCCAACGTCTAGTCTCAACCAATTACAAATGCTCCTTTCCCTATCTCGGCCACCCTATGGAGGATCTTTTCAATATATACTTAAATACATGTACAGGTTTTCACAATCAATAGAAATGAGGTTCACCATATTAGAAATGAGGTTTACCATATTATGAATCCCTGTTTGAAATACATCACGCAATTCAACCAGGCCAACCTTTGATTCTGGTTTAGAGAGCTGGAAGTATTGAATCGTAGCAGGATGAATTTTACATACTGTTATTGCATACTGTTATTACATACTAAAATTGCAGAACAGTCTCAGCTCTCTATATAATGAGGCACTATCATCCTAAGGCACATGTGTAAAGTGATATTATGGCCCAAAAGCTGAAAATATATATATACTATTTTAGAAATTCTTCATATCTCTTGTGAAAACATACCTTTACTCATGTGGTCAAACTGTTTTGGTGCGAGAAATTGTTTTACCAACAGGTCTTAGGTTCACAAAAGCAGTGGAATATTTGAATAAAATTACAGACACATGTAAATAAATGTCTAAAACCAAATGTATTATTATATGTTGGGGATGATGAGCCGTGGCTAGCTTTGTGGCCTGCTTGTGGCCTGGTGATCTACATAGAGGGACTGGAGCCTGCTGCAGCTGTCACACCGCAGTGAGGGCTGTCTTGTCTTGGGTTATTGTCTTGTCATTTCCTGTTTTATTTTAAAAGCCTAACTCCCTCTTTTTTCAGGTCACTTGCCCTTCCTCTTCTTCATGTGTCACTGGTCTGGTTTCAACTGTTCCCCATTGCCCTCATGTGCTTATAGTCTGCGTCTTCCCTTTGTCTTGTGCGAAAGTGTCTCGTCTCATGTGCGTCTCACCCAAGCCTTTGCCATAGCCACAGTGTTCCCCCCGTGAGTAGTTTTGCCTTGAAAGATATGTTTTCTTTGTACTTTATAGTCTAGTTGTTTTTGCCTCGTAAATAGTGATTTTTGGTTGTACTTTTAGTCTAGTCATATTTGCCTCATAAGAGTGTTTCTTTGACACAAATAAAGTGTGGTCACGGACATTTCTCTGCATCTGAGTCCTCATTCTAGTCCAGGCATGACATTACACTTTAGCCAGAATGGACTCAGCAGAGATAGCAACACTCACGGCAGTCCTGCGAGCCCAAGAAGCCCGACTATCCCGTCACGAGGACTTCCAGACCGCTATAGCAACCCAGATGGGGCTTCTCTTGGCGCAATCCCAGGGTCTGCACAATCACCAAGTGCGGACGGCCCCACCACCCGAGCCTTTGGGAATAGTGGACCTTCCACCCGTGAAGTCCGGTCCAACTGTGCCGGTCGTCGGAGCAGCGTGTACGTTAGCCCCACTAGCGCAGTTCTCAGGAGAACTAGGGTTATGTAAAACATTCCTTATAGACTGCTCCATACACTACAAACTAAACCCCTATGCTTTTCCCACTGACCGATCCAAAATTGCATTCATGATTTCCCACCTTACCGGAAGAGCCAAAGCATGGGCCTTGACAGAGTGGATCCGTGATTCGCCAGTTTGCAGATCCCTTGCAGAATTTGAGACAGCGCTGCAGAAAGACTTACGCCATCCGCTTCCGCACCTTGTCGGTGGAGAGTGGCTGGGACACTACAGCATTCTACGACGTTTTCTGAAGGGGCTGGCAGCCCCTATCCAACGCCTTCTGGTCCCCTTGGACCTAGCCAAAGATCTCGATGCACTCATCGCACTCGCAGGCCGGACAGACAACCGGACCCGTCAATCACTGCCGGAGCAGCGTCGTTATCTCCGTCCAGAAGGAGAGGGAGAGCCCATGCAGCGAGGACGAGCCCGACTAACCCTCGAAGAGCAACAGACCTGCGTTCAACATCGGGGCAGCAACATCTACGTGGTCTTTCTGTCACCAGCATCAATGGTGAAGTGGCTTAGATGCTCATATGATGACCTAATTAGTGATTTTGCAGCAAAGAAATGCAGACGTGTGCCTCTATAGAGCCTCCCAAAACTGGTGGAAATGCTTGATCCATACAGAATATCATTATGGCTCTCTAAAAAATTATGTCTTTGTTTTATTTTGATAATTTGGTCAAAGAGCATTTTGCACTTTACATGAATGTGTTTTAGCTGTTGTGACTTTTCGTCCTCTAAATCTTTCTTTTATTTAAGAAGATTGACTATTCTTGTTTGCACACATTATTATTTAATGTAATATATGTGTTTACTGAAGAAAAGTTTGCACTTTCAAATGTACAGTGTGTGTGTTGGTTTGGTGTTAATGAACTTTTGAACTGAAACAAACATTTTTTTTCGCTGGTAGGAGGGGGAGGGGCACCATGAAGAAGTTATGCTTAGGGCACCAAAATGGCTAGCAGCGGCACTGTGTGTGTGTGTGTGTGTGTGTGTGTGTGTGTGTGTGTGTGTGTGTGTGTGTGTGTGTGTGTGTGTGTGAGAATGACATAACATGACTTCCAGACACTGAATCAGGGAAAAACAAACGGATATAGAAAAACAAACATACCGTATTTTCCGGACTATAAGTCGCAGTTTTTTTCATAGTTTGGCCGGGGTGCGACTTATACTGTGGAGCGACTTATGTGTGAAATTATTAACACATTATTATATCATTTCACAAGTTATTTTCACACTAAACCGCAAGAGGGTGCTCTGGGCCTGTGTTGATAATTTCAACATTGGCGGTAACTTATAAAAACAACTGAGTAGGGCTAAACAAAAATGGCACCGAAAAGAAAATCATATTGTGCCGATTACAAGCTACAAGTAGTAAAATATGCAGCCAAAAACGGCAATCGAGCGGCAGAAAGAAAGTTTAGAGTTAGCGAGAAACTTCTAAGGGACTTGCGAAAAGCGGAGGTTACTCTTACTGAAATGAAGAAAACAAAAAAAGCCAATCACGGGCTAAAAGCTAGGTCGCCACAGCTAGAGGAACGAGTTCGCACATGGGTACTTGAAAAACGTGCTGCCGGAAGAGGCTTGTCAACAGTGCAGTTGCATCTCCACGCCCGGGTATTTGCCAAGGAGATGAATATAAATGACTGTGCAGGAGGACCTTCTTGGTGTTATCGCTTCAAGCAACGCAATCGCCTCTCTATCAGAGCAAGGACAACGATGTCCCAAAAACTGCCAGCAGACTTCCAAGTCAAGGTCGACAGTTTCCGTGAGTTCATTGAGAAGCATGTAAGTGAGCACAACGTGACACCGGACCATATTATTAACATGGATGAGGTCCCCCTCATGTTTGACATTCCCATGGGCCGAAGTGTTGCAGAGAAAGGGCAAAAGAGTGTGAATATAGTAACAACTGGTCATGAGAAATCACACTTCACAGTGGTACTGACATGTTGTGGAAATGGATCAAAATTGCCACCAATGCTCATTTTCAAACGAAAAACCATGCCAAAAATCCAATCCCATTCAGTTGCAATCGTCGTGAATGAGAAAGGATGGATGGATCAAGAAATGATGAACTTGTGGCTTACAAAGTGCTACACTAAGCGTCCGGGTGGCTTCTTTAGAGCACACAAAGCTCTGCTTGTGATGGATAGCATGCGAGCGCACATCACGCCACAGTTCAAAAGTAAATTAAACATGTTCAACTCCATACCTGCCATCATCCCTGGAGGCTTAACCAAAATACTCCAGCCACTTGATATCTCCGTGAATAGGAGCTTTAAGGCAGTCCTGCGCAACCTGTGGGAGCAGTGGATGATGGATGGAGAGCACAGCTTCACGGCAACTGGGAGAATGCGCCGTGCAACTTTCCTGGAGGTCATTGGATGGATCGACAAAGCGTGGGCTTGAGTGACTACCGAAACCATTCTGTCAGGATTCAGAAAGGCTGGAATAATTGGAACTGCAACTCACGATTAGTCTGACATAAGCGACGTAGAAGATGAAGCGCCGCATCTTCTACCTCCGGAGTTAGCGGAGTTGTTTAAAAGTGACACAGAGGATGAAGATTTCCCTGGATTTAGTAATTTGGAGTGACATGGATGGTTTGCTAAAATTCTTAGCATGTTATTTATGCTATAGTTGTCTGAATAACTCTTACTATGTTATGTTTACATACCAGGCACGTTCTCAGTTCGTTGTTTTTGTGTCATGCAACGATAGCATACCGTACAATTATTCATCCTGTTGTTGCCTCTATTCTATTTTAATTTTAAATTGCCTTTCAAGATGACATGTCTATTCTTGGTGTTGGATTTTATCAAATAAATTTCTCCCAAAATGCGACTAATACTCCAGTGCGACTTATATATGTCTTTTCCTTCTTTATTACGCATTTTATGGCTGGTGCGACTTGTACTCCGGAGCGATTTATAATCCAGAAAAAAGACAAAGAAAAGACAAACTTTAAAAAGTAAAAATAAAAAAACATATATATATATATATATATATATATATATATATATATATATATATATATATATATACATGTATATGTATATATATATACGTATACATACATATAGATATATATTTAAAAAAAAAAATATATATATATATATATATATATATATATATATATATATATATATAAATATATATATAAATGTGAAAGCAACAAAGTGGGTAACACAATACACATAACAAAAACACACGAAAACGTGTGAGCCAGATCGGGGTTCAATACTGTCAGGAACAAAACAACGAAGGTGCAAAAACTAAATCCTATTATAATCGAAACAGTGCGATGCAGAGAAAGGGAGAGAGGGCGCAGGGGTCTAGAAGAGCCAGGGAGTTGTGTCCTTGTCGCGGTACAATTGTCCATTTATGTATAGTTTGTCCGGTGAAATTATTGCTTTATTTCCTTCTTTTATCATGTTTTTGCGGATTGGAGACAAGACTTTGCGTCGTTGCATGATCTCTTTGGGGAATTGATCTTTGAGACCGAAGTGCGTTCCTTGGAGCTGCCTGCCTTGTTGTCAGACCTGCTCTTTTTGTTTGTAATGTTCGAATTTGGCGATGATTGGCCGCGGTCGGGAATCGCTGTTCTTCGGACGGTGTACGCTATGGAATGTTATGTTATTGACGGTGTCTGCGGGCAGTTTGAGCTGTATGGACATAAATTCTTTGATTGTTTTTCCAGGGTCTTAGAACTGATGGAGATGCAGTATGATGATTCTCTGAAGAATCAGCATCAGCTTCTCTCTCAAACCATGTTAGGTTTTTCTGTTTGCTTCTCGTGTGTGCTACCCTGTTTGTTTCCCTCCTGTCTGTGTTGTTGTTGTTGTTGTTGTTGTTGTAGACCATGTGCTCATGTTGTGTTTTTGTCAGTCTTCAGTTGGTCACACTCAAGCCTAGTTTATGCTTCTGCGTCGGGTCGACGGCACACACCCCTACACCGTAGCCTGATGTGCACCTCCAAAAAATCCTAACTACGCGTCTCGTTGACGCAGACCGCAAGTGCTGAAATGAAACATGAAAAGAGGAATGCTGTTGCAGCCTGGTCTCTGTGTGTGTGTGTGTGTGTGCGTGTGTGTGTGTGTGTGTGTGTGTGTGTGTTAAGGACACACAGCCTGGCAGCGACAGCTGGACAGAAACAGGACAGCCATGGGAAATATTGTTTCTGCTTGTTGAACATCACACACGTACACCGTGTCGCCTGCAGTTCTTCTTAGACTCACTGACTGGATCAAACCTCTGAGGAAAGTATTCAGTCCTCTTTTTCGTCTGAGTCGAGGAGGAAATCAGCTAGGAATTTTACTATGTAATAATTCAGACAAGAATATATAACAGTCATCTGTTAATATTTTCAAAGTACTACATTTATGTTGTAGGTCTGTAGTTTAGGACACAACAGTGGTGCTGTATGCTGAAACAAATAGGGTGTTTTTTAGCAGAAATCTGGTATTATGATACGCCTCATGGTACAGGGATTACGATTCAATATATAGCAATTAAGTCAGTGTTGTGATATAAAAAAATAATAATGTAATTGGACTTTGATTTTATGCTTACTTTGAGCCGTACAAAGTAAAAAAAAAACTTTTTCACAAGATCGTGTGAGAATCGTGGTGCTAAACATCACCAAAACAATGTCGGAGTACGTACCAATCATTGTCCGGCTCAGGCCAGGTTCAGGTGCAGTTCAGGTGTGTTTGAGACGACAGATTAGCCACTGTTGGTTTGAACTTCAATGCAACTACATCAGTCAAGCGAAGGCTAAAACGAAAGGCCTTTCCTGATGGAATAGGTTCATCCAATAGAATGCTACATTTTTTATTTTTTTGAAAGTGCCTTTTCCAACATATGTTACAAAAAATTATACGTAAATAATGATTTTCTATGTTTGTAGGAAATCCTGGCTTTCTTCTCTTTCAGCACTCTAATAGTTAGTGGTATAAAAAAAATCTGATGATGTTAGGAGTAATCTCTCTTTGATAAAATGGAAATTGACTTCTCATCCATACAGGAGAAAGAGAACAATGTTAATTGTTCAATTTTTTAAAATAATTTAACCCATTTTTTGCAATTTATTCAAGGTTGTGTTGGCCCCACTGAAAGCAGGTCAGTTTTTCTTTTTCCTCCTAAAGTCGTTGGTTTCTGCATGACAAGTTTGTAAGAGCACATGATACAATTTATTGGCCATCCCACTGTTTGCCTTTCTCTGCCCCCTTTCTGCCATCCTCTTCCCTCCAGCATTTGAAGTAGCAAGCGTGGAGAGATTAGCTTCACTGCATAGTCAAAGGGCGGAATGTGATGATACGAGAGGGAATGTAACTAATCAGCCGAGGGCTGTAATCCACAGGGACAAGACAGAACAATACTGATGGACTCCAACCCCCGGCTGAGGAATGTATGACAGGACAGAAAAGCTGCCAGCACCAACCAGAAGAAATCTAACACACACATAAATGTGTGTGAACTTGTGTTCCTGATGTTGTGGGAACAAAAATATCTTCACACAGTCAAAACGTTAGGACTCAACTCCAATAATCTGATCTCTCTCTAAATCTCTCTAATAATACTTTTTTTTAAATAATTGTATGTTAAATCACTACTGCCGAATGAGGGAACACAATTGTAATTGATCCCACTGATTGCAATATGTATGTTTTTTTTATTATTACAAACTTGGTGTCTGAAGCAAGAAAAATGCTGTATCCTGATAAAGAAACCAAACATTTCTACTACACAGTTTCATATTTAAAGCAATTTACTGGTGTTGACTTTTATTCTAAAGTAATCAATGGGAATTCAATGTGTTTGTTAGAGAGCTTGACACTGACTACTATATGTTTTTTTTATCATTTTGTTAATCAAATCTGTGAATACTGGAATAGTAAGGAGCAGCCACAGTGAGATGTTGATAATGAATTCTGCATAGGTCTGCATTAAGCCATCCTTAGTAATTGAGGACCAGTGAAGTGCCCGGGGAACAACTCGAGGTTCAGTCTAGAAAAAAAGGAGGAGGGGTTAAGTGTGTCTGTGAAGTACAAGAGGTGATTCACAGAGAGGACAAAGAATTTTCACCAGATCTCAGTCAAGACAAGATCTCGGTCTGATTAGGATTCCAATAGATTCAGAGAAAACAAGACTAAGTATGCAACTTCACGAGATAAAAGACCGAAGACATTATAGTCATATCGCATGAGGATTTTTGTTTCCTCCGGGATCCCTGAAATAATAGTTAACGGAGTTGCCTCCGTGTTAGGTAACAAGGTATTGCCTCCCTACTCTCCCTCTCCTATCCTCTTCTCTCCCCCTGGCAAGATCTCCGTTCAAGCTACACAATGTCTTATTAAGGACACTTCAACTATGGGGTCAAACTATGGGACACTTCAATCAGGGATCAAACTAGCCATCTGTGGTCTCAGAATGCATTGTGGATTTCTAAACGGAGCACTTTAATCCAAAGAGGGTGAATGGCAAATTAGACTCGAATTGACTTGATTATATGTGTTCTTCACGAACAGATTTTTTTGGAGCACAAGTGGAAATATAGTTCATGGATGGATAGATGTGTTGCGTTCAAACTCGTGCTGTCAAACAATTAATTTAATTGCCATTAATCAATTTTTTTTTTCATTTTAATACTCTTAACATGAAAAAGTGGATTGGCTTGCAGAGAGAGAGAGAGAGAGAGAGAGAGAGAGAGACAGACAGACAGACAGACTTCGGACAACGTTAACAGGCCTACATGCAGGAACACCCATTTAGCTATGATTGCAATATGTTTGTTTTTCGTTGTGGTGTCCATGTGTTTTTGTCCGAAGTCATCCATTCATGTCTGGCTATGACGAGGGAGCGCAGAGTTAAGTTGAGTTTATGCTTCTGCGTCGGGTCGACGCCGTACCGTTGACGCACCCCTTACGCCGTAGCCTGACGTGCACCTCCAAAAAATCCTAACTATGTGTCGCGTTGACACGGGCCGCAAGCACTGTGATTAGACCGCTCAGAACGTAATTTTCAGCAGTTGTTTTTTTTATTTTAGTGGTCGTACAGACCACCTCCGCAAACCTCTTCTCTGTCGCCTGCGCTTTAACATTTGCAATAAAAGCCTTTGCGCTTCAATTTTGGTGAGCTCCGACTCTATAACCCCTGAAACCACACAGCCACACACCCCTGGCGACATGGCAGTGAATTGCAGAGCAACGCGGTCCCTCGACGCAGAACTTAGAATGCTCAACGACGCCGTCACGTCGACGGCGTAGGCACGGCGTCGACTTGACGCGGAACCATAAACTAGGCTTAAGCGTCAGCTGTGTGCTTGGCCATCAAGTGGTATTTCAGACTGGATAGCTACGATGATAGCTCAGTTCACAATGACAAAATGGCTTATATCACTTCGGTCTTGTCAAGTTAACCATCTGACAACTTTTTGAAAGTAAACTTCCTATTCATTAGCGTCTTATCCTTCATTTTGCCGTATCACGCTCATCATTCATTTCAAACTGTAACGTTAGCCTGCTTCCAAGCCCAAACGGCATACCTATTGTTTTGCTTCCGGATTAGCTACATCCGGTGAGCTACATCCGGTGTTGAAAAATAAAAATGCGCTAACGGCGTTAATAAAATTGACTGAGTTAAAATTGGTTTGCGTTAACGCCGTTTATAACGCGCTAATATTACAGCACTAGTTGAAACATGGTTGGACTTTGATATTAGTTATTCGTAAATTTTATGTGATTGACTTTTGTATACTTGGTATCGATAATACCATTTATTTTAATTGACAGAATTATGCATCAGGCACCACTCTGATGAAGGCAAGATGATCAAAAACATTTGGTGAATAAAGTGTGGTGTACTGGAAAGTTGTGCAACATGTTTTAATTCTGATGGGTTTGCTAGTTACTGCCATCTGCTGATCCACAACTACTCCCTATAAACAAACCCTCCTCTCTAAGGCTGCGGTCGAATAGTCCTTTTTGGTTAGGAACCTTCCTAACTGAGGGAAACGACTCGGAAGTACCTAAGTGGCTGCCATGATAGGTGCCGGTCGAATTCTTTAAACACAAAGGAAAGGAGCTTCATGCCTCCTAACTTAGCTCCTTTTAGTTTAGGAACCACTAGACCTTCCTTAACGAAAGGAAAGGAGCTGACCACAAGTGGGAGCTGAACATCAGCTCCATCACTAAGAAGGCCTAGCAGAGGATGTTCTTTCTGAGGCAGCTGAAGAAATTTAACCTGCCAAAGACAATGATGGTGCACCTCTGCACCGCCATCATTGAGTCCATCCTCTGCTCCTCCATCACCGTCTGGCACGCTGCAGCCACTGCCAAGGGCAAGGCTCGGCTGAAGCACATCATCCGCTCTGCCTAGAGGGTGATTGGATGCAATCTGCCGTCCCTCCAGGAGTTGTTCGCTTCCAGGACTTTGAAGCGGGCAGGGAAGATTGCGGCCGATCCCTCTCACCTTGGACATAAACTCTTTGAGTCCCTCCCTCTGGCAGGACTATTTGACCGCAGCCTAATGCTCCTTTCGTGTGTGGTAATTCAGAGGAGGAAGAAATACTTTTGTTTATGAGGATGTTCAATAGGTCACACAAACTTGTTTGGGATTTTGTCTTAAGAGAATTTAAATGTTTGCGTGTAAATGTCTACAAAAGGAAGCAACACATTGATCTCCTTGGAGACAAAAGTTGCAAGGAAACCATTACAATTTTCAATTAAGTCACTATCTTTGAAGTAACCTTTAAATTTACTTCTATCAGAAAAAAATTCATTTCTACAAAACTGACCAGTTGTCATTACTTTCATGTCCTTCCCCTCACTGCCCAACAGTGGCATGCGCTGGATGAAAATAATGAGGTCTCTTTTTCCCCGAACAGGAGAACAGGCTGACTGGAGCACAGATAGTATTTGACTTGGCAAGAGATCTTTTTAGCCTTCATCACTGAAATGGGCTGTCATGCCAGTGGCTTGTACACTCATAGCAATAATCTCCATCCTTGGGAAGCTGAAATGGAGGGGCTTGGTGCTAAAAGGGGGACTCGTGAACTGCAGTGTAGAATTTATTTTTCGCTTGCACAACAACTTGCACATGCATTATGGTAATATCGGAAAGTGCAAGATTAACTCATTGCCATTTAATGTCCTGAAAGGATAACAAATGTTTTATGGGTTAATAATTCTATCTTACAAAGTAACATTATAGCTATGGTATCCATTTGAACAGGCAACACAAGAAAGAAAGTTTCAAATTCATATATTTTCTATAAAAAATATTTTGAGCGGAAAATCTAAAGCACTAAAAATGGCATTCACACGCATGACTGACAAATTTTGCACATGTCACACATGTTGTGCTCGTCTTGATGTCGTCACATGGCTCACAGACGTGGCACCTCTTCCTCTTCCTTTTCCCCCCAGCAGCAACCTGGAAAAATAATGATTACTTTAGTATGTCTTTCTCCTGATCCTGATTCCCTGAAACATACACATGCATGCACCAACATACAGATATACATACACACACATACCCAATTACTTACCTCAGACACTAGTGTACTGGGTGCACTTCTCTCCCGAATCTCCCTTACTGTGGCTGCAGCGACGGGTCCTCGGTATGTGCTGTCTCCGTTGTATGTGCGGCAGCACAAGTGCTTTCCCAAGTTTCTCGAGAAAGAGGCGCCTCTTGTACAGCTTCGACACGTTCCACTCAGGAAAAATCTCCGTCCAGATGACCAATGCATTGTAGGCCGATACATCAATTATATTATAAAAGATGTCCAAAGGCCAGCGCGCAGTCATTCTCTTGGTGCTGTAGGACCTAGTTACTTTGTCCAAATTGTCGACCCCCCCTTTTGTGGCATCGTAATCTAGAATCATGCTTAGTTTCTTGTCCTCTCTGGTGCTAATTTCTGCATTTCTATGGAGAGTGCTCATGAGCACAACATTATTTCCCTTTTTGGGGCAGTAAGACACTAGCAGGGCAGGGAGCAAGGAGCTCAGATGTAGGATGTAGGATCCTAGATCTGATCCTAGATCCTAGATCGTTGTAGGATGTGAAAAAATTGTCACACGTAATGTTGTGCCCCCTGACACCTTTTGCCATGTTGAGCACAACCCTCATGCCCTGATTCCTCTCTGGGGCTCCTCCAATCGGCTTTCCAGTGTAAACCTGCATGCTCAATGCATAGCTGGAGTTTGCATCACATGCTGCCCATATTTTGATGCCATATTTTGCCGGTTTGGAAGGCATGTATTGTCTAAATGGGCAGCGACCTCTGAATGCCACCAACCTTTCATCCACTGTGACATTAGGAACTGGGTTATAGAGGAGGGGAAGATCCTCTACCCATGTGTCCCACACTGTCCTAATAGCTGGCAGCTTGTCTCTCTCCTGTCTGCCAGCTCTTGTCTCCCGATTATCAAATCAGATTACTGTGAAGAAAATGTGAAAAGTCTACAGAGACATGGTGGCTCAAAATATGGTCCTACCTGTCTCTGCATCCCACAGGCTGGCTACCGATTCATCCTTTGACTTATAAACCCCAGCAAGGATAAGGAGCCCCACATATGCATGTAAATGCGTTTCATCCAGCTCCGCGGGGAAAAAGAAGGTTCCCGTCAGGTGGGGTAGTTAGAGAGTGTGCGTGCGTCTGAGATTGAGTGTTTTTCACTCTCAATCATTCAGTCACTGTCAGTTGTTGACACTTGACACTTCTGACCCCTCATAGCTTCCACTTTTAATGCCGGGTCAAATTGACCCGAACATCATATATATATAAACCTGCAGGGGGGGTTACAAATAAATGAGACACCAATTAAGGCAAGCAGAAGAAGTTTCATACAGTAAAAGTACTTCAAAGTATTTTTCCTAGATCTTCAAACTTTGAGACGATTTAGACTTTATTCCGTCCCAGATTGATCATCTTGTTGATGGTGCTATTGGCTCATTAATAGTGACTCTGGACTTGCGCATATGGCGTTCCAATGGTCTTGAGGAGTCCCAGTTAGTCTTTAGGATAGTTTTGAGAACATATAAGAAGGTCCTTCGAAATGCCAGAGGAGCCTATTACTCAAAACTAATTAACAAAAATAAGAATAACCCTAGGTTTCTCTTTAGCACTGTTGCCAGGTTGGTTGAGTCATAGCTCTGTGGATCCATGTATTCCTACAGAGCTTAGTAGTAATGATTTTATGAATTTTTTTAATTTTAAGATTCTGACCATTAGGGGCAGGATTGATGATCTTCTGGCCTTGGCTATTGCCGGTTCATCCTCAGGTGGAGTGGACTTGGAGGCGGCGGTGGGCTCTGATGTGTGTTTGGATAGATTTTTTTCTTATTGGCCTCCACCAATTGTCTTTATGGTTTCTACTTCTAAATCCTCACCTGTCTCCTGGACCTGTTCCGACGAGACTGCTTAAAGAAGTTTTGTCTTTAATTAGTACCTCCCTATTAGATATTATTAATGGGTCTTTTACTAACGGGTTATGTACCACAAGTGGCTGTAATTAAACCTTTTCTTAAAAAACCCACCCTCGATTTAGTAGTGTTGGCTAAATATAGACCTATTTCTAACCTTCCCTTTCTCTCTAAGATACTGGAGAAGGTAGTCACAAATCAGTTGTGTGACTTTTTACATACTAATAGTTTATTTGAGAAGTTTCAGTCAGGATTTAGAAAGCACCATCGCACAGAGACGGCACGAGGGACAATTACTAATGACCTTTTACTTGCATCAGATAGGAGACTTGTCCCTGTACTTGTCCTGTTAGACCTTAGTGCTACATTTGACACCATTGACCATGACTTTTTATTACAGAGATTAGACCAGTTGATTGGTATTAGAGGTACAGCATTAAGCTGGTTTAAGTCGTCTTTATCAGATCGATCTCAGTTTGTTTCTGTAAATAATGACCTGAAATAATGGCCTCAATAACCACTGCCGTTCGTTATGGGGTTCCTCGAGGTTCTGTACTTGGACAAATTTTATTTACCTTATATATGCTTCCCTTAGGGAATATTATGAGAAAACATTAAATAAATTGTCACTGCTATGCCGGTGATACTCAATTATATCTATCAATTAGGCCAGATGAAATCCACTAGGTCGCTAAACTTCAGGCGTGTCTTACAGACATAAAGATCTGGATAACCTATAACTTTCTGCTGCTGAAGTCTGATAAGACCGAAGTTATTTTTAAATTATTATATTTAAAATCCTTCTCCTCACCTATAAAGCCTTAACTGGTAATGCACCATTATATCTTTTTGGAGTGTGTTTTTATGTTGTCGCAAAAAAGTCCATAAACGGTTGCCATTTATTGTAGAATTTGCTCAAGTTTCCCCTTCTTGAATATCTAATTTTCTCCACTTTCAAAAATGACAGTCTCTTTGATCCATTGTGTGCTGGAAGGAGCTGTTGTGGATTTCCAATTCAGAAGCAGGTGGCGTTTAGCAATTACAGAGGTAAAAGCTATTACTTCCAATTTTTTAGTAGAATATAGGGTATAGTCTTCTGGAAGACCAAAAATGTCAGTGTGTGGTGAAGCATCATAGCCCTTGAGAGTACCTTAGAGGGTGTCGAAGTAAATTTGCCAAAAGTTGTCAGAGCTGGACAAGAGAAAAACATATGCGTAAGATTACAGGGTGAGCCGACACAGACATCCATCATATTTGGTAAAATCTGTGCCAACCTTGTTTTCGAATAATGGCATCTAAATACGACTTTAAACTGTATCAAGGTCTAACGGGCACAAACAGAGGTTTTGTGAATGACTTCTAGTGCAGATTCCCACCAGTATTCATCAATAATCAGTCCCAGCTCACGCTCCCAAGTTTCCTTTGTGTTGGTGGTTAAATGATCATCATATGACTTGATAGAATTGTAAACCTTAGAGATTAAAGACTTTTGTCAAGGATTAACTTGTAGGAGTTCACCCCATGGCTGCTTAGGTGGACAGTAAGGGAAGTTAGGAAATAAGGATTTTGCACAGCTCCTCACCTGGAAATATCTAAAAAGATGAGCGGGTGGAAGATTGAATTCAGTAACCAGGTCTGTGAAAGAACAAAAGATCCTTTCCCTATAGAAGTCCTCAAAACATTTCAGTCCCTTGACATGCCATAAGGAGAAAGTGGAATAAGTAAACGTGGGTTTAAACACAGGGTTCTTTAACAATGGGGTTAAAGCTGTGGGAGCAGTAAATTTAAACTGTTTCCTGAATTGAAACCATATCTTGAGTGTGGCAATAACCAGAGTTACAGGTAAGGCCAAAGGGGTTAGTAGTCGTCGGGCCGGTCAATAAAGCAGAGAGAGAGGCTAGTGGACACGACTGTGTTTCCAGCTGATACCAAGGTACATCAATTGACTTAGACCATAGTAAAATTTTAGCTACGTTTGCAGCCCAGTAATAGAATTAAAAATTTGGCAGAGAGAGGCCGCCATAGAACTTACAGTTCTGCAGTATTTTTTGTCTAACTCTAGGTATCTTGCCATTCCACAAAAAATGACAAATAATCAAGTCAACTGTTTTAAAAAACTTTTTGGTAAAAATATAGGTACATTGAAAAAGAAATAGAAATTTTGGTAGAACACTCATCTTGATGGTATTTATTCTCCCAATCAAGGATAGAGGAAGGGAACCCCATTTTTGAAAGTCTGCCTTAATCTCAGCTAAAAGAGGAGAGAAATTTTCAGAGTGAAGAGATTTGAACGACCTGGCTATGTTAACCCCAAGATATCTAAATCCCGAAGGATTCAATTTGAAAGGGATGTCTAACTGGGAGAGTTGCATCGCTAGTTTATTGACAGGATAACATTCACTCTTTATACCCTGAAAACCGACCAAATCTACAAAAGAGTGAAACAATGGGGGGGCAGGCTCCTACTGGATTTGTGACGTATAATAACAGGTCATTGGCATCTAACGATAATTTCAACTCTGTATGAGTCCTGGTGATGCCATTACAGGTGAGAGAGGTCCTCAAGTACATAGACAAGGGCTCTATTGCAAGTGCAAACAAAAGAGGAGACATGGGGCAGCCCTGTCTACAACCTTTATTTAGAAAAAAATAACCGGATTGAGTCTTATTAGTGGTAATACTGGCACAGGGAAGTGTATAGAGAAGGCGTAACCATGATATAAAACTTTCACCAAATACTAATTTAGCTAAGACTAAAAATAAATAATTCCATTCAACTCGATCAAACGCTTTTTCAGCATCGATCGATATCACTACTTCAGGTACAGTTGTTGTTTCTTTCGAGCGAACATTATAATAGAGCTGACGCCCCTTTATAAAGCCAGTTTGTTCCTCAGAAATGATTGTTGGAAGGACCTTTTCAAGTCAGCGGGCCAAGGCCTTTGCCAGAATCTTTGTATCGACGTTCATGAAAGAGATTGGTCTATAGGAGGTACAAATATCAGCATTTTTGTCCTTTTTTAAAAGAACTTTAATAGAGGCTTGTCTCAATGTAGGAGGAAGAGAGCCGAGTGACAAAGATTTGAGATAAACAGAGAGAAGTAATGGAGTAAGTTTGGCCTGAAAAGCTTTAAAAAATTCGACCGGAAACCTGTCTGGTCCCGGGGGCTTTATTATTCTGCATGCTTTGTAAAGCTGAGTTTAATTCTTGATTGGTCAGAGCAGAGTCTAATTGTTTAACCAATTCTGGATTTATGTAAAGAAACTGAAGTTCATCTAAAAACCTGTGCATATCAGCTGGATCCGATGAAAGTTCAGACTTGTACAAGGATTCATAAAAAGACGAAAAACTTAAGAGTTAATAACATCCGGGTCCTCCTGCAAGGCTCCCGATCCATCCTTAATGCGAGGTATTAGACACGAAGCTGCTTGATGACGCAACTGGTGAGCTCGTAACCTACCAGACTTGTCGCCTTGTTCGTAATATTTGGAACGGGAATGAAGCAACAGGCGCTCCGCCTCATTAGTTGTGATAAGATCCAGCTCAGTTTGTAAAGTCACACCACGCTTTAAAAGAATGTCAGATGGGGTAGTTGCAAGCTGTTGGTCTACTAATCCTAAATCAGATGAGAGTTTCTGAATAGTTGAGATCCTTAATTTTCTTATGTGTGCAGAGTATGAAATTATCTGACCTCGCAAATATGCTTTTAAGGACTCACATATTAGTGCTTTAGAGATAGGTTCCGAATCAGATTGGTTAAGAACAATAAAATTGTCTATAGTACTAGTAATAAATTTAGGAAATTTGTCATCTAATAAGAGTGAGGTGTGAAATCGCCACTGCGTGGGATAGCGAGGTCCGGACGAAATCTGAATATCTATGGACTCCGGTGAGTGATCTGAGACAATAATTGGGTGATACGTAATATTTGTCACTTTTGGCATAAGTGTAAAGTCTACAAAGAAATAGTCTATGAGAGAAAAAGTCTGGTGCACACGCGAATAGGAAGTTTATTGCCTACTGCTCGGATTACAAAATCTCCAGTGGTCGACATAGCCACTACTAGTCATGAAATTGCAAAGGGCCCTGGCCATTAGTGATTGGGTTGAGCCAGGTTTAGAACGGTATAGTTGAGGATCAATAGCACAGTTCATGTCCCCTCCAAAAATAAAAAAACAGTCACTCAAAGAGGGCAGATTTTCAAACAACTTGTTCATAAAACAACGGTTATCAAAACTTGGTACATATACATTAACTAATTGGACAGGCACACTAAACAATGTTCCTAAAATGATCAGATATCTGCCATCTCTGTCAGAAATGATATTGGTCAGGGTGAATGGGACCGATTTACCGATCAAGATGGCAACCCCTCTGGCTTTCGAGTTGAAACTAGAATGGAATACCTCAGCCACCCAAGGACATTTCAGTCTGACTTGATCTTTGTTCCTCATGTGGGTTTCATGCAAAAACACAATGTCAGGTTTCAAGCGCTTCAGATGGGAGAACACTCTGCATCGCTTGACAGCACCCCCTACACCTTTAATATTCCAACTGATAAATCTTATGTTTGAGCTTGAAACATTAGCCATTCGAAATGTGAATTAAAATAAGAGGTAACCCAACACTCCAGTGACAAGCTAGAAAAGTAGGAGGGAATAATAAAATTAAAATAAAAAGCACAAAAAGGCTTTGGACCAAAGAGTCATCTTCACCTTGCTCCAACTTGGCTGGAGCTCCTGGAAACATTAAGATAGGGCCTAAGTATTAAACAACACAAGACTCTGAACCTTCTAAGAAATCTGCGCATACATACACATGGTGACTGCTTGTTAGAACAATAGGAGTTATGGTGCCATTTACATCAAAATTAACTGAACATGTCTACAGTAATGGTATCATATTAACTGCAATGGCACCTGCACTCAAACCTGTGCTTTAATATCTATGCAATAACAAACCCAAATCTACTTGAGTGTTTTCACAAAAGCTGCGGCGTCCATAGGTGACCCAAATTCCCTTGTGACATCCCCTTTGGTGATCCGGAGGCGCGCTGGGTGTAACAGCCCAAACCTTATGTCGGGAATGTCCCTGAGCTGGCGTCGGATGTCATTGAAGGCTGCACAGGCTTTGGCTGTGCGTACGGTGAAGTCCGGAAAATGGAGATTGTTGAGTCCTTCACCTTGAACTGCCGCATGGTTCTGGCCCGTCGTAGGATATCGGCACAGTCTGCAAAGTAGTGTAAACGTGCTATTATGGGACGAGGGCGCTTGGCGGGTTTCGGCTTAGGCTGTAGGGATTGATGCGCACGGTCCACAACTGGCTCTTTTCCTAAACCGAGAGCATCTTTCAGGAGGGCGGAAACTGTGGACCCGTCAACCGGGACGTGCTCCTCGGGTAGTCCTATTATCATGATGTTATTACGGCGAGACCTCGCCTCCAGATCTTCACATCTACTGTCAAGAGTAACAACTTGAGCCAAACGTTTGTCCACTTTACTTTTGAGTCAAACCACATCGTCAGTGCATGATGACAGCGAACCCTCCATGTCATTCACAGTTGCCTTAAGTGCACCCACTTCCGACCGGATAGCCGCCATGTTAGCATTTAGCTACGTCTTCACACTCTGTAGCTCTGACTTCACCTGAGCAAAGTTATCCGTCATTGACGTCTTCAATTCCGTCTTAAAAATGCCTACCATCTCTTCCCGAAGAGCGGCGAGAAGTTCAGCCTTAAAGCTAGCAGAAGTCGAAGTCGTTTTTATTATCAATTTTGTGCAATGTGCAGTGCAAACTTACAGAAGATCGAAAGTATGTTTCTCTTCTGTCCGACATATGAGTGAAATTGTGCAAATAATAATAATGATAATAATAATAATAAATAATAAAGTGCAAAAAACTGTTTAAACATAAATGGACAACGTATAACATATAGACAACAAAAATATAAATTAGGAACTATTAAGACTATGAAGGACTAAACTATAAATAAATGATAAATAAATGACTGTAGCTCCCTATCGGCATTTCGACATGTGAGTCTGAAGAGGACGGAGTTCGACGGTGGGGAGAGAGTTCAGCTTCCTGACAGCATGGTGGATAAAGCTGTTGGACAGCCTGGTGGTACGAGTTCGGAGGCTCCGATATCTTCTACCAGAGGGCAGGAGGCGGAAGACACCGTGTGAGGGGTGGCAGGGGTCGCTCACAGTCAAGGTCACCTTGCGGGTGAGGCGGGTGTTGTATATGTCCCCCAGGGAGTGGATGGGGGGGAAGAAAGCACCGATGATTCTCTTGATGGTGCCACGGTAAAAGGTGCACATGATGGATGGGGGCTTCCTGCTTTCCTCAGCTTGCGGAGGAAGTAGAGGCGCCTCTGTACTTTTTTTGCCAGCGATGTCGTGTTGGCTGTCCACGAGAGGTCCTCACTGATGTCCACCCCCAGGAATTTGGTGTTGCTGACTTGCTCAATATCCGCACAGTTGATGGTCAGTGGTGGGTGATGAGTGTGGCCTTTCCGAAAGTCAACAACAATCTCCTTGGTCTTGCTGCTGTTGAGCAGGAGGTTGTTCCCGCACCACGTGGTCAGACGGTTGACCTCCTTCCTGTAGAGCAGGGGTCACCAACCTTTTTGGAATCGAGAGCTACTTTGAGATACAAAATAATCCGAAGGGCTACTTGTTTGATACAAACTTCCTGAACAACAAAGTTGCACAGATCACCTTTTAATTATACTATATGTGAACTGTCTGATCACATATCAATGTTAATTATTCCTCACAATAATTATTAACAATTTCCACAACAATGATGGTAGGAAAAACATGTTTTTATCACTTTGTTAGAAAAATGAAAATAAAGTTATATCTGTGCAAAAAATAACTAATATTTAGTAACTACTAAATGGCTTATTGTGGAAAACAATAAGCTATTTTTCTGCAAAACAAAACAGAATAAGTGCAGATGTGTGAGCATCAGGTTGCATCAGCGGCTTAGTGAGCTGCTTTCCTCTACACATCTTTTATAAACAGGGTTATAGATTTGATACCTACACTCAATTCATGCTTAATGAGCTGAGGTCTGTTTTCTGATAAAAGACGCAACAGCATAAAGACCTCACGGAGATCTCATGAAGATCGGCTTTTGGCAAAATGCCAAGAATCGGAGAGTCGCGCACGTGCAGCAGCCTGTTAGCGACGTACGGTGAACTTTTAAAATCAGCATTTCCTCTTGCGCCCAGAGACTCTCGATATCGTCAGAAACGTTGTTCATGGAGCTCCAGGCTGCAGCCTGTTGGTCTTGACCCGCATGTACATGAACTGTGAGGCTTTAAAACTGATAGCTGTTAGCTTAAAATAGTGTTAGCTTAAAATAGTGTTAGCTTAAAGCAGCCAATCCCATTGAAAAGCACGCGACATATTTTTTGTCGCTCTCTCTGTCTGTCCACTGTGTCCCGCGGGCACCGTGTTGGCTCACCTGTGTGTGCGCCGTGTCCGTGTGTGTGCGCTGTGCACGCCCGTGTTGGGGGCGGAACTCCGCTCCTTGCGATACAGAGAAGAGTTTAGACGCGACCATGGTCGGTTGATAACTTTTTTAAAAAAAATTTGTATTTTTAGATTACGTCTCGCGGGCGACTCACATGGTCGCTGCGGGCGACAAGGTGCCCGCGGGCATCGTGTTGGCTACCTCTGCTGTAGAGGGTCTCATCATCCTTGGTGATGAGACCTATCAGCGTTGTGTCGTCTGTGAACTTGACCACGTGGTTGGTGCTGTAGCTGGTTCTGCAGTCGTGAGTCAGCAAGGTGAAGAGAGAGGACTGAGCACACAGCCCTGAGGGGCCCCGGTGCTCAATGTGATGCTGCTCGAGGTGTTGTTGCCGACACGTACCGCTTGTGGCCTCTCACTGAGGAAGTCCAGCAGCCAGTTACACAGCGAGGTGTTGAGCCCCAGCTGGTCAAGTTTGCGGATAAGTTGTTGTGGGACGATAGTATTGAATGCTGAACTGAAGTCTATGAACAGCATTCTCACCTATGAGTCTTTTTTGTCCAGGTGGGTGAGGGCTGGGTGGAGAGCGGAGCAGATTGCAGCCTCTGTGGACCGTTTGGCCCGGTATGCAAACTGGAAAGGGTCCAGGGTGGGGGGGAGAATGGATTTGATATGCGACATGACTAGTCGTTCAAAGCAAATTCAAAGTCATGCTCGGGACGGAAGTAGCTTCTTCTAGAGGGGGGGGTCTTGGCGAGTGCACTTCGCGGCGGGGTCGCAGCACCACTCCCCGGGGGTGCAGTCGGTTGGGAAGGCCTCATTAGCGTAGCAGCCGAGTTGTTCGTATTTTTCTGTTTTGGAGGCATGTTGTCACGTAATGCAGTTACAATGAGCTTGTGGAGTCAAAATGTGAAAATAAAACGTTCACGAAAAAGGCTTATATATTCATTTGAGAGAGTTTCACAGAGCTCCCGAAGACGCGTCTTACTCCATCAGTCACTAAGCCGGAAGCCGCACTATTATATCTTAAGGAACTCATAGTGCCATACTACCCAATTAGAGTTACGTTCATTGAATGCAGATACCTGTGGTTCCCAGAGTCTTAAAAAATAGGTTGGGGGCGAGAGCTTTCAGTTATCAAGCTCCTCTTCTGTGGAATAAGCTTCCACTTTCAGACCGGGTGGCAGACACGGTCACCTCATTTAAGAGTAGACTTAAGACTTTCCTCTTTGACAGTTCTTATAGTTAGACCCCCCTTCCTATCTCCCTTCTTCTTTTTTCTTCTTTTTCTCATCTCCTTTCTCTTTTTATTTTCTCCTTCTGGATCAATTATTGCCTCAACCTTTCATAAATCGTGGATGTCTAGAGCTGGTCCTGCCTCCCCACCATGGATCATGGCTGTCTGGAACTGTTCCTGCATGCTATGATGGACTGTGGCTATCTGGTCCATGCCTACCACTCTTGATATGAATAGTTTCTGTCATATTCATGTAATATGCTGTAACTCTGATACATTGGTCCTTCTGGTCACATGACATCTATTTCTTCAATCCATCCGGGGAGAGGGATCCTCCTCTGTTGCTCTCCCTCAGGTTTCACTACCTTTTATTTGGGGGAGTTTTTCCTGATCCGATGTGAGGTCAAGGGACAGGAATGTTATGTGTACAGATTGTAAAGCCCTATTTGTGATTTTGGGCTATACAAAATGAACTGAATTGAATTACCCCATACAGAGCGCCCTTAGTGCTTAGTTTTTTTTCGGAATTTTTGTACATCTAACTGTGGCAATAACGCAATGATCACTAATGTCCTTTGCAAAAATAATGGCAGGAGAATATTTATGGGGAACATTAGATAGAATAAGATCGATTAAAAATGAATCACATTGTGCCCTAAAATAATCAGACACTGGTTTTAACCAGTTCCAAGTTACGTCATCCAATCAAAACAATTTCATTAAAATGTAATCCTGATATGAGGTGCATTAAAGAGGGAAGAGTGTCACTGACTGCCGATGGTGTCCTCTCACAACCAACAACAGTAATATGAAGCATTTTAGTTCCCTCAAGATCAAGAGCCAAAAATTGAAATTTTTTGCTCACTGATTTCGAGGAGCACCTTTACATAAAACTTACTTTTTATAAAAAATAGTAATATACAGTATACCCATCAATATTAACAACCTTGTCCATAACATGTTTACTTAACCATGATTCAGAGATAACAATAACATCTTCATCAGTTGAGCGTGCCCAAATACGAATTATATCCAGTTTAGCAATCAAGCAGTGTACTTTCAAATGGATAAAACCTAGGCCTGCACTTGATTTAAAATCAACAGGAGTATTAAAACCTGAAGCTTGCTTACTATTAGTGCATTTTCTAAAATCCATAATAACAGAACAATCAAGAATCTGTGCTTTGTCAAGTTGCCAGACGCCTCCTCTCTTGATTTGATCAAATTAACAAAATCCACAAGTTAGATGTCAGAGCATGCAAAACGTCTTTTCAGCACCGACCGACATAGAAGGCGGACCAACTTCACGGAATCAGAAGAGTCCGCCAGTGTCTTGGTTTCTGCCCGATTGATTCATGGGAAGAAACGCTGGTATGATCAGTGGAGAGTGCACCTTCCACGGTGAACTCCCCAAAGAAGACCGGTGTATTTAATTTCTGTCATATTCATGTAATGTGCTTTAACTCTATAGAAAATAAACTGAATATTCACACTCCTCAATGCTGCAATCACAACGCACTTTACTTAAGTGAGTTTACACACCAGACCATTTGTGATAGTTTGCTTCGTTCCCAACCTCTTTTTTTAATGTTATGCTAAAATGGCTTAAGTTATAAAATTGTGTTGTGTATTACCTTCCTTAAGGTGCACTTTGGAGTTTTTAATGTAAAAGGGAATATTTCTGAGTTTGGCATACTGTGATATCCTTTACTATCTCAGGTTCAAACGGCACCATCTTTTCATTAAATCAATTGAGACGTTGTAAATGTTCCTCTCTTTGGATCTTGGCGGGTCATTTATGGGTGATAGTGGGTCCTGCAGCCAGATCAGTTGAATTTGTTGGACCACAATTCTCAACTGTGACAAGAAAAGCGTTGAACAAAGTTAATGTAATAATGTGCATTTAATCTTTGTCTTTGTTATTTTCTTCTGGTTTAAGTTTGATCTTTGAATGAGTAATATGGGTTTCTAAGCCGGAAATTAAATAGATTTATGTCATAGTAACAGAGGAATTAGCTTACATATATTTTATATTTTTAAAATATTTTTTATATATTATGTATAATATTTTCACACTTTAATAAACATTAATCAAATACAAATACAGTTATTTAACAATATGTTCGGTATTTATACAGTATTACAGTTACAACTGGTCCTTTGAGGGCGACCATAAAGCTGATGTGGCCTGGGGCAAAAATGAGTTTGACACCCCTGATATAGTGAGTTCTGAGATTTTTAGATTTTAATAAAATATTGCAAATGCTTTAGGAAATTTTGCTAGGACATTATTTATGTGGTTTTGAAGACCCGGAACACGCTGGAGGGATTATGTCTCCAAGCTGACATGGGAACGCCTTAGTATCCCCTAGAAAAATGTTGCGGATGAGAGGGAAGTCTATATTCATGGCGTGGTCCTGCTACCAAAGGGAAGTCTATATTCATGGCGTGGTCCTACTACCAAACGTAAGTACACATTTTTAACATTAATTTGTTTGCGTGTATTTATGGGTGCAATTTTGTTCTTTTCTTAATGTTATAAGAGAGTTGTTTGTGCTGCCCACAAAATGAAAGAACCAGGAACGGACAGCCAATATGTGGGTGCTGATGGCCACAGTATTTCTACCCCACTCAGAATTTCACATAGTTTAAATAAATATGAATTTAATCAGATAATATGATTTAGATGTCTGACTGGTCGTCACACTCCAATCAGTTAAATGTGACCTGCTTTTGGAGACTTTTCCATTATTTCGACCCCTGCTGCTCCATCTGGCAGAGGTTAGATTTCCTGTATTTCCATGTTACATTCTTGTTAGTTGGTTGATCTGGGTTGACCTGGTCAAGGAAGCGCGGGAAGTTGTTGTAACTAACAATTTGGTGACCCCGACATTAGTTGGTTGACCTGGTATTCTTGTAGAGGCTACCTACTCCATGCTTCCAATAATTGTACACGCTAACAATTTGGTGACCCCGACGTTAGTTGGTTGACCTGGTCAAGGAAAGATAAATACAACTGTTGAAGTCCGTTTCCCGGACTCCAGCCGAGGACTGGCGGCTGTTTGCAGGTGATAACCAGAGGCGCCTCATAAAGAACAGGTAAACAGACAACCTTTTGTTCAGTTGAATAGAATGTCAGTGATTGGATAAACTAAATTTTGTTGTCAAAGACATAATATGCCTCTGGCCATAGTTTAGAAATTGTTCTAAAACGGTTCCTGATCACATGTAAAGTACAGAGCACAGGTTTCCATTTTTTTTTTAAAGGGAAAGTGAACAAATGTCTGCAGGGAGGGATCCCAGGTAAAAAAAAAATATAGAGAGAGGTTAAATAGGACGGAGGTACGCTCTTTGGAGCTGCTGTAAGTCGACTCGAGTTCAGAAAGTCCATGTGCAATGTTCTACGTTGACTGGTGTCCGTAGGTACGATACCTTTGGCAACTGACCACTATATTCAAGGCACGTAGTGACGGGTTCCCCGTGTACGGTCAGTTTACCACATGGTGCGATGCCGCTGAAATAGGCGAGGTAAAATGACACAGGGAGAGATTTGTTGTTTTTCATACGCTGTGTGGGAAAGCACGGGAGGTGGTTTTCACGATCCCTGAAGTCCAAGTGTATCAGGAAACTGAGAATTCATCGGCTCAAGATGTTCGTCCATACTACATATCTGTGGGGTATTTGAGGGGAATAAACGGAAAATTATAGTCAAGGGTAAAACGAAGCACAGAGAAATAAAACAATATTGGTGAATCTATGTTTATAAGCCCCAGCGATCAAGCGCTGCAACTGTATGTTGCAGTAGAAGGTTCTCTTTCGAGTTCACTGGCATTGGGTATTGCATCCTTTCTCGTGGCTTCCAAGGATACGAGTGGTTAAAATATAAAATAAACTGTTAAATAGAAGTAATCATTGCGGACGGGTTGGTTTGTGTTTTACGAAGGGCTTGAAATCCGGACATGGACACGTGCCCTGTTTAAATAGCTACCGTTGGAGGTTATTATTAAAATAAGATTAGATATAAATCTGGAGGTGAGGAGGTAGACGGGTTCCCTGAAAGGGGCAGCTTTACTCAGAGTGTGTTTGGAGCAGAGAGAGCAGAGAAAAACATTAGAATATGAAGGGAAGTCAGAAAGAGAAAAGAAGAAATCTGACCCGTTTAAAGCGGACTGGAGGGGGTATGGAAGGTGGAGAGTGGAAGCAGAGAGTAGAGTGAGGAAAAGATTACAGAATGAGTTTAAAAATAAAATACTGACATTAGAAATGATTGGGGAAAACAATGCACTGCTAAACTGTATCTTTCTTTGTCCGAGGTACATGGTCGTGTGGATTCTGATTTAGACTTTATTACAAATTACAAATCTAAATCCTCCTCAAAACCATCCATCCAACCACCAGCCGAAAGAGGGAGAGAAAACCAAGTCTAGTTATCGCAAACTCGAGGATGCCCAGCAGACAATGTATGATGAGGGCATGGCATCCGGCGGGGCTGATAGACAACAAGACTACTAAAGACATGGACAGAGAGAAAGCTGCCAAGAGGACAGAGGCGGCCAAAGAGAAAATTGGGCCCAAAGACTCGTACAGATGGGGAAAGACTTTGACACACGAACCACAGACTTTTTACATGTGCGGCAGAACCGAGCATTGGATAAGGGACTGCCCGCTGGCTCCATGGAATGACATCAATGCTGGTGGGAGGATCCAGCTGAGAGGAGTGGGGGGGCGACGGGGTGGACCCGAGAGAAGAACCTTTTGACGCACAAACGCCTCCATGTAAGGTGAGCAAATTCTGATTTGGATTGTGACAAACTTGTGTATGCGGCACACACACACATTACAAACTAGTCAAACCCCCTAAAACCTCACATGAGATATATTTGAATTGAATTAAGGTTTTTTTGAAAAGACCATAAGTCATGTTAACTATCAAAGGTAAAGAACCCTAACAACGCTATTGGCTTGTACATTTGATGATTGCTGTCCTGAATGTAGCAATCATCAAATAGATTAGAGATACAGGGTTTGTGTATCGATGTATATTTGTTGGACAACGATATTGCCGATGTTTCTGTCTCTGTCTTGCAGACAGTCTGAGTTGTTCGAAGGGGAGTTTCTGCGTGTTTCCTTGGAATGAAGGAATGGAGTGAGGTCATGACTGGGTGCAAACGCTGACTCTGCTCTCTGGCTTCAGGCCTACAAAGGATGACGCGACCTATACAAACCAATTTAGTAATGCAAAGCTTATTTAGGTGTGCCTTTAGAAATATCTTCTGTTGATGATGTTGATGTTTTTCCCAGGCATGAAAATCCCTTACCTTTCGGCAAAATTTGCAGTTTTGAAACCAAAATAGGTGACCTACGTGAATCGTGTACATTCGATGAGGTTTTTGTTTTTAGGGGGGGGGGGGTGTTTATATTCAGTGAACTGCGAACAGATGTGCGTGCCAGAAGGGAGCGTGAATGCATGGTAATATAATATTTGATGGTATATCTAAGTTAAGTTACCCAGGAGCTCTGTTGACATAGACTTAGCTAACGTTAGCTATAGCTTGATGAATTGAGTCATTGAACACAGCAGGAGAGAATGCGACGTTAGCCAGCTTGGTAACACTCTGGTGGAAAGTTATTAGTTAACGCTTCCGTTAATGAGGAGGTAGATTCTGAGGTGAGGGACTGGGGGGTCAATCACACAGGAGGACGCGACGTCTTAAAGCGCAGCCGCTTAAAACACTCCTTGACGAAAACGCACCGGGCTTTTTTTTTTTTTTTGTTTGAAGAGAGTACAGCGAATACCTATCCGGGAGTTGTGTCTGGATGACGAGAGCTTTCAGTTGTACTTTTCGGCTGAGCAAGAGTCAGTTGTAAAGCTCTTTTACATGTGTCACTTTCACACGTTCATGCACGTTCACGACAATGTTTCTTTATGTTTAAATCATTGTTGAAGGTTTAGATGATAAAGTCTATTTTAAGGTCTTTCAACAATTAACTCGAAACATAAAGACCAAAAATTCAGACATAAGCCCTCTGTTTATCTGCCTGGGCTCTCCTCTGAAGATTCCCTCGCTTTGTGACACGTTTGTGACGCCACTTTCATGACGTGATCCATGTTTAACGACTTCCAACACATTAATATCAGTGCTCACATCAATTGCAACTGTGGATCAATGGTTTGCATGTCTGTCTTATAAGCAGCGGATCAGAGGTTGGAATCCCACCTCTGCTAATTTTAGTCCAATATATATATATATATATATATATATATATATATATATATATATATATATATATATATATATAGTTCTTCTTCTGTTGGACTGGACACCCTGGTGGGCCGGACTGGACCCCCTGGCGGGCCAAATCCAGCCCGAGGGCCGTATGTTTGACACCCCTGGTATAGTTAGTTGAATAATGTCACTCTGAAAGACAGCAAAATAGCACAGTGATAAAAGAGGGGACGGGATTTAGATTAAATTTAAATACTTTTAACTGTCCAATGCAGATTATAATTAATTAACGGGTCATTAATATTTAGAGTTGTCATCAAAGAAAATAAAAGTAACACTTAAGAGCAGAAAATAGAAATGTTTAGAACATCTTATATCTCTAGGATTTAAAATTTTGAGGAAAACATAAAATAATATGAGTATCAAAGTATTCAAATTAGTTGTTGATTAAGGGAATATAAAAAGAAGGGTTGTTTAGACATCGCTCTGTTGTTTAATCTGTTTTTCCAAACTCATTGTAAGTTACACTATGCTGATGGTTTTCCTCCCATGAATAATGGGGGAGGGATATAAAAGTGATTCTTATGTGTAATAAAGTCCATAATTCATGTTATTACAGTTTTTTTCTAGATACGGTCTAATAAAGAATAAATAATCCAATCAAATGTGTACAGGTAGAAAATCAACTAAATCAACAATTGGTTCCTATGATTGTTAATAACATAACTGTGTGATTGAATAGATTAGTTTAAATTGTTGTAATCATTGCTTGTTCCCACCTCATTCGATATAGATGGATCCGAAGAAGAGACCGACTTAGACCAACCCTTCCTGTACATATAACAAGCTAATGGTTGACCATATCCCATATAGACACACACATAGAAGGCGTGTGACAAGGTGATTTTATACTGTTTAGATTGTGCTATATTATGTGCTTAGAAAGTTATCCAGTGAGTGAGGGTTACAAATACGTAGTGACAATGGTTCTCTCGTAATATAAGTTCCTGGGTTTAGGTGGTTTTTAGCTTAGCTTTTTACATTATAACAAGTATAATGTGTATAACAGTTTCAAAGGTGTTAAAGATTTCCACTCTGATAAGTAACACACACACACACATAGTTACAACTAATATAGTCTTGTTGTTAGAGATTTCAACTCTGTTAAATAAATAACATATATAGTTGGTCATAACTGATATAGCCCATTGTATTTTACTGATATAGTTCATCTTGTTGTTAGAGATTTCCATCATTTGCTTTATATTATTGTGTAGGTTACATAATTAATTATGTAAAGAGAGGGATTCAAAATATAAATCTAAAATTTCTGTAGATGCTTTTCATATTCATGTCTAGTGAAGTTCAGGTTAGGTTAGCAAAGTCAGCAACCAATGTGCAGATGCAGCTGTATTCGTGTCTAGAAATGTCCGGTTCTCAAGGGAACTTTAGTCATACGCCTGCATTTCTTAATACACACACCTGTTTATCAGTATGTTGACAGGTTACAGAAGCAAACTGGACGTTGCACGTCCCTTTCTGTTAGAAAAGATGAGAACATGGGATTGTCCTCCTCTTGACAGATTAGAGTCAATTAAATGTTACTTTGCTTCTGATATGTTGGTGACTTAAAACCGTGTATTAAAGAGCCGAACTTCCGGCTATTCGGGGTTTTGTTTTAGACGGTCAACTTGCGCGTTGACTGGACGACTCCCTGATTTTGCAACTGCAGAGCTTGGTACTTTACCTGTGATTAAGGAAATAAATTACGAGAACGAGAGAAGTTGTCGAACAGAATTCTTCTGGAGGCTACACCAGGCTTCCAATAATTGTACACGCTAACAATGGCACAACATCCAAAATCCTCAATAAACTCCAATACATCCAGAACTCTGCTACCCATCTGATCACCCGCTCCTGCGATCACATCACCCCTGTTCTCCAGAATCTCCGTTGGCTCCCCATCCCACAACAGATTCAATACAAATCCTTCTCCTCACCCACAAATCCCTCCATAATCAGGAACTTTCCTATCTCACAGACCTGCTCCACCATCACACTCCATCTCGTCAGCTTCGCTTCTCATATGCCAACCTCCTGTCCTCCCCCAGAGGACCAAGCACCAGACACAGGGTGACAGAGCCTTCTCATAGCTGCCCCTCCCTCTGGAACTATCACCCCAAACTCATCAGACACTGCACTGACCTCTCCACATTCAAATTACAAATCAAAACCCACCTCTTCAGAACTGATTTTAATGTATGACTGTTTTCTATGTTCTTGTTTTTTTATTATTTATTTTGTTATCTTATTCATTTTATTTGTTCTATTTTATTTGTTTTATTGCGTATCTTTTAGGGTATTTTAAATGTTGTGTAAAGTGACATTGAGTATTATGAAAAGCGCTATATAAATTAAATGCATTATTATTTTTATTATAAATATATAATGCAATTGGGCAACTAGTAATTTAGGTGAATTATCCTTATAATAATCCCTTTGGAGGAAAAATACTATAAAAATCAACTTTCTTCAGTAAAAAAAATAAATCTGTTCTTCTAAATCTTTGTGTTTATAAAAAAGAAAAACAACTACGCTGTAATTGTGGTCAGCTTAAAATATAACATTTCATAAATACAATAAATAATAATTTGTTTATCTATATCACACCATAACTTTACTCGAGGGTGCACAGCAGTAGTGTTTGTACACTTACTCTGGACTCACCACGTCACCATCATCTTACTCTCCATTAGCATGACCCTCATGACATGTGCTGCATTATTTCAAACATGAAACATTGTAATTTGTAGATGTTGTAATGCATCAACATATGACTTAGACATTTAGCCTCATTATAACGTGTTACAGAAATGTCCTTAAAACTATAATAATTGTCTATTTTTGCAAATAGACGCACACACACATACATACACACACACACACACACAGCGCTGAAGGCTCTTCTGACTCATGGAAGCTATATTGGCTGACTGCATCAGTAGAGCGGGATTGTCTTGTAGCAGCAGGGAGGTGAAGCCTGAGCTCACTGTGCCTTTAGAGAGTACTAACAAAGAATTGTACAGTTGTGAGATTATGTGTTTTTATACAACATAAATACATGTTTTCAATAAGGGCTGCAACAACGAATCGATAAAAACGATAAAAATTGATTATTAAAAAAGTCGGCAACGAATTTTATTATCGATTTGTTGTGTCGCGCGATTCTTACCCCGCTCAATAAGTTGCGGAGATGTTTGAGTATTGAACAAAACAGTTGAGTGGAACAGTTGAGTGGAGCGGAGAGCAGCGGACTGGAAGTCTGCATAGTTGCATTGCGTGTACAATAACTTAACAGCTAAGCTAACCGTTGCCATTAGCTCGCTAGCTAGTCGTTCATTCCCCGTGTTTGAGCTGCGCTGTTGGGTTGGATAACGTCTTTGTTTTAAAATACCGTGGAGGCTTCAAAAGAAGCAACTCGTAAATATCTCCTCTGAGGTGCAGAACGCAGACCTGCTTTCAACAGTCCGATAAAATGTGGCATCATGCAGAGGAAGTGTTGCTGGGATTTGTAGTTTGGTATCTAATTAATAATCTTTGTTTAGGTAAACAAAGATTGTAAACACTCAATGTATCCGTTGATACATTGAGTGTTTACTTCTGGAATTCTCATCTCTTGTTCTCTGAGTTCTGAGTGTGTGTCTGTGATTGTGTGTCTGTGAGTCACAGTGTGTGTCTGTGAGTGTGCGTGTGTGTCTGTGAGTGTGCATGTCTGTTAGTGCGCGTGTTTGTGCAGGTGTGTGAGTGTGTGTGTGTGTGAGTCTGTGAGGGTGCATGTCTGTGAGTGTGTGTGTGTGTGTCTGTGTGTGTGTGTCTGTGAGTGTGCATGTGTGGAGAGAACGAGTTCTGACGTTCAAACAAATCCAGTTAAGTTTTCTGATTTGTATTTCTTTATTTTTTATGAATTCTTTATTGTTAAGATGTTTTGCACTGTGAATTTGCACTATCAGTTCTGTTTTTGTAATAAAAGGTTGCACATTAATGCTTTAAAATTATATATTTTTTTATCCGATTAATCGAAAAAATAATCGACCGATTAATTAATTATTAAAATAATCATTAGTTGCAGCCCTATTTTCAATATATATATTAGGACATTGTATGTACTGTATATATATGTGTGAAGAAAGTTGGCTTTTTGAGAATAATACAAATAAAATTTAAGTAGTGTAAAAGCACTTTGAGTGGTCAAAAGAGAAAGACGTTCACAACCCTTAACATGATGCTAATGTAGAGTGAATAGACAGCTAACATTAAGCTAATGTAGTAGAGCAAACACAGAACTAACATGGAGCTGACAAATTTACCATAAACCATAAACCACGATCTAACAATTCATTTCTAACATTTACTTCATTTTAAAGATGTCCTGCACACTTCACATGTTTTGGAGCTATACATTAAATGATATGACTCTACTGTGATGAAACGTATCAATGCAGGTGTTAATATTGACATTTATTTTCAAATGTATAAAGCTCGTTATTTCAGGATGCAAACAGCTCCTACTGTATTAAATCCTCCCTGAACCTCGCATGGCAATGCTGACATTGAGCTGACCGGTTTGGACTTATCTATGTCATAATGTATCTAAAAATAGAATAGATAGAATAGCACTTCCCAACCCCCTCTCTGCTCCTTGCCCACTTTCAAGCATTTTTCAAATGGAATTGGAGTTACAGTTTAAGGAACCCATGGAGAATTGTGATGCAAATGTAAGATGAAGATAAGCTATGCCGTCAATGTCTCCCTTATGAATCCAAGAGAACACAGGTGGAGCAGCACAGCCTCTACACATGAACACCATAGTATATGACATTAACATTCAGTAATGCATATACACCACAGTGCACACCCAGAAATATTGCATGATGTCCTACAAGCCACAACGTTAATAACACACATATGCACAAACATCCTATATCTTAATGTTCAGTTTGATTGATAGTGGAACTAAGAAACATTTGACCCGTTCAACTTGGTAACCTCTGCCTGAAGTTGTACTCTTTGTGAGCAATGTACTGATGGACAGAGAAAGTTTTAAGACACAGCTACCTTCCTCACTGTCTCCTCGAATATCTTATAGAGGTTGAAGCAGCGTGCCTATCAGTTTTACATTCTTTGTGATCAAACTCGTTTGTGTCGCCTCAAACGCGTCTGTTGTGTCGCCCGCTAGAAAAGTTGCATGCATTTGAGTTTGCATGTAATCTGGTCGCATTTGGTGTGAACACATCATTAGGGTTCGAGAGACGTGAACACGCACCGTGGGTCCAAGATATCCTATTTTACAGATATTACTGGTTATATTATTCCATAGCTCAAAAACACCAATATTGACAATTTGTATAATTAATATTGTTATAATTTGTATTATTAATATGATATATATATATATATATATATATATATATATATATATATATATATATATGTGTATATATATGTATATATATATATATATATATATATATATATATATATATATATATATATATATATATATATATATATGTGTGTATTTTATTTATTTATTGGTGGCTCAAGATGGGCCCTCTATTGTCCGGCCGCTATTGCTATATACATTATAATGTATAATGTAACAGGGCTTTATGTAAACACTCACTTGAAGTGAAAATAAAAGTAATAATGGCACAATTACTGCTGCACACAGCAGTAACACTGACACTGGATCACACTTCATGCATGACAGCAGCTAATTCAGCCTGTCAGCTGCAGACTCTGATCATTGAGGACACAATGAATGCCTTTCTAACTGCATTTAAAATGGTGAAAGACTAATTTAAGTATTTGTATGTTAAAAACATACCTGAATAAAAATAATGTGAGGCAGAAAGCATGAATAAATGTGTGAATGTCATCACGCTGCGTTCACATATTGTTTATGGTGAATGGATGAAAGATGAAAATTACTTTTTTGTCTTCTGACCACTCAAAGGGTTTTATACTTCAAATCAACATTCACACAAATACAGTCATGGTGCCACTGTCTCTCATCACAATCTACACGAAACGACAGATGTTCTGACCTGGAGAAGGACGTTACCTTTGCTGGAGTTATTTCTTGTATGCTCAGCAGGTTGGTCCTCTGGGGCTGAAAATTCTTGCCCTAATCCGGTTGAGGAAGCCTGGCTCTGAGCTGGTATGGTTCTCTGGAACAGGTTCCCCTCACTGCCTGCCCTCATCAGCCTCTCTCCAATCCGCAGCATGCATGAGCGATTACCCTGCGGCTCCTTTCTCAAGCTGGGGCTCTTAGAACCCGCTGATCCAGGTCGACTCAGACGTGAGGAGGATTTGGACATCTTCCCCGCTGGTTAGATACTTCAGGGTTAGTCTGGGTCCCTCGTTCCTCCTTTCTGTACTGCTGTGTGCTCTTTGATCTTTCTCCTTCTACTGCTCTCCTTTCAGTCCTTCCAGTTTTTTTGCCTGCTTTTCTTCTCTCTCTTTTCTTCCTCTCATGTAAAGAGGGCTGATGAAGAAGTGTATTCCGTCTGTCAGGTTTTGTCATCTGAATGTATTTTTTCTTTTTGTTTTTGGAACATTGAGAAGGATTGTCTTGACTCTGTCTTCTTCAGCTCTGGGCGGAGAAGGGGGGGGGGGGGGGGTTTAAAAGGAAACAACGCACCTCAGACTCTTTTTTTTTTGCCCTGAGATATTGGTTGTGTGGCATGTGAGCGTGTGAAAACATGAAAAAACGTGTGTCACACGGCGAAACAGTGAGAGTTGGCAGACACATCAGTATTGATCAATGTTTGTTTGCGGCTACCTCAGGGTCCACAAGGTGTTTTGACACCAGGTCAGAGCGTGCCTAGGGAGGGGCGTTGCTGGCCCGGCTGTGCCTGCGGGGGCCACCGGTGGCGGGGGTGAAAATGCGAGGTAAACAAATACTTTCTGTTTCCTCTTCTGAGCCTATGCATGTCACGTGAAAAATGATCCAAAGATCCGTACTGAAGACGCAGTCATAATGAACGAATCATTACTGTTTAGCTGGCGACCAGTGCTGAGCCTATGCCGATTCGTTTATCAGATGAACGAATCGTGACTGTGTCTTTGGATCAATGTTTCGTTCCTCTGCCAAACGACTCGTCGGATCAATGATTCGTTCTTCTGCCGGATATGAGTCTCCGGCAGAAGAACAAATCATTGATCCAAAGACACGGTCAGGACTCCTGACCGTGTCTTCGTGTTCACCTCTGCTTTCGTTCATCTGCCGCATACGGGTCTTTGGATCCGTTTTCCACGTGACCTGCATAGGCTCAGTACTAGGAAACAGAAATGATACGTTCATTTCCCAACCCGGTCTTTGTATGAGTCTTTGGATCCTTTGGAGCCACGAGAACATGAACAAATCTTTTTTTTGAGAAGACTCATTACTCTTGAGTCCTTGTAAGGATTTGTTCATTTTGAACGAATCGTTCACGAACGACACATCACTACTGTCTTCTCTCTCTCCACCGGTTAAACACGGGGACTGCTACCTGGTGCTGTCCTACTCACTCTGAGTGAGGTGGAATGGCAGGGCCTGTCAAAACCTAGAAGCTAGAATCTCAGGACATACTGATGAACCCTTTCCCACAGAGGTATATGTGATCTGGTGAGTGAAATGTTGATTATGTTACAATTTGTTTTATATTTGCAGTCGTATTTAATCATAAACCAACCACAGCACTGTTGTTACTGGTGCACCTGGGGCTGCCGGTGCTTCTACTCGCGGGGAGAGGTTGCTGCCTGTGTAATGACATGTCTACACTGTGCAGGATCAGTGTGGCGGTTTTGTTGATAGATTTGGACAACATACATTTTTGTTGACCCGACGGGTTGTGCCCCTTGCTGTGCTGCCCCTCGTCGGGTGCATCTCCTCCACTGTCGAGGACTGCTCTAGGTTGGCTTGGAAAGGCTCGGGCCAAAGGTGGCACGCTGGCTGCGGTTGCGTGCTTTAGAGTGCCTGTGCCCGGACCTCACCGTTTCTTGGGGCTGTGAAATATGTGTTTGTAGTCTCTCCCTGCCAGTGGTGTTGAACGGGGCGCACTGTCCTTAATTGCGTCGCCAGGGCGGGGACGGGGATGCCACGTAAATGCCGTCAGGGGTCTGCGGCGATGTTGGCAACCCACCCGACCCATCTTGAAACACGGACCAAGGAGTCCGCACGCGCGAGTCAGATGGTCTCTGAAACCTTGTTGCTCAATAAAAGTGAGGGGCGGTGCCTGTGACGCGCACCTCGCTGGTCCGCGGGTCAGTCCCCTCGCCGCGTATGCTCGTGGTGGAGCCATGTGGCCGAACAGACTGTATGAGTGTGTCGGTGTGACACTTTTTTTTTGGCTGCGCATCACAGCTGGCCATTGTGGCCATGGTGTTGACAGTCCAACACCATGGCCCACCACTGACTAGCAGTTATTTATTTTAGAGAGGATTCACAAATGCAGGCCCAGCAGTCTGTTTTATATTTCTGAACATGCATATTGTGTAAATATTTTTTTATGTATAGTAATGTGGTGGGGGGGCAAGGTTCAGCTCAGCTGCAGAGGGGGAGGAGCGGCTCAGGAAACAGGTCCCAGAGATTCTGAGGCCCACGCCTTCAGAACTTCAATATAGGTACACTGTCACCACTCTGCGTCGCTTGAGACCACCGTCACCCTGGCGGACCTGGCGGTTCATCCTTGTGGTCAAGGAGACAGCAATTGTGGGCCGGCTCTCCAACACCCTCCCCCGGACCGGTAAGAATGCAGGGGTGTAGGCAATGGTAGATTTTGTTGTAGAATACTTAGTTTACTTGACTTCCTTCAATAAAGTGTTTTCAGAACATATATATATATA
Source organism: Clinocottus analis (assembly GCF_023055335.1). Classification (NCBI taxonomy): domain Eukaryota; kingdom Metazoa; phylum Chordata; class Actinopteri; order Perciformes; family Cottidae; genus Clinocottus; species Clinocottus analis. The sequence goes on along the minus strand of NW_027175832.1, from coordinate 12,388,671 downwards.
TATATATATATATATATATATATATATATATATATATATATATATATATATATATATATGATTATTTGTAGAAGTTACAAAGCAAGACATAATGTACAATAGACCTTACAAATAAGGAGTGAATGTCATGTTGTCGTCCTGCAGCTCCCCTGTGTTTCCACTGTTTCCCTGTCCTCTTGTCTCCTGTCTGTCTGATAAAGAGGCGTGTCTTCCCCGGCTCCTCCTCCTGGTCAGTGCGGCTGCAACACCTGGGATCAATCCAGTCATCAGGGAGTGCTCAATATAAACCCTGGGCTTCCTGCCAGTCGGCGCCAGATTGTTTTGTCACCTTAAGGGTAGCTATACCTTCAGGCTGCTTAGCGTATCTTGTTACTTTCTTACTTTGAACTTGGTACTTTGTACTTTGTCCCTGCTCACTCTGTTTTTGTGTCATCCTAGTTCTCTGGAGTCACCACCTGCTACCTGCCTTATTTCCCCCACCGGATTCAAGCCTGCCTCGCTCTTGTTAACTTTTGTTTGTGTTAATAAACCCTTTTACTTTTTCTCTTCACCTGAGACTCCTGTGCTGCATTTGGGTCCATTTCGGCTTCCGGTCATAACAGAACGATCTGGCCAGAGTGATGGACCCAGCAGACAAGGAGGGCCTTCATAAGGCAATTTCAAGTCATGGAGATCTACTGGGCCAGCACCACCACATTTTTCAAGGACTCTTGGACACCCAGCAGGCTTTTGAGGTTTCACTCGCACAGATTGGGAAGAGTTTGGAGACAATCACTGGCAGTTTAACTCCGCCCCCAGATCAGCCTGCCCAGCCTGCCCAGCATCAGGTAATCAAGGAAACACCTGTACTTCCACCTGAACCGTATGCGGGAGATCTAGGAAGGTGCAGAGGATTTATGCTCCAGGTCGCACTAGTTTTTTCCCGACAACCTGTCTCATTCGCTTCAGATGAGGCTCGGGTAGCCTATGTCACAGGACTTTTGAGAGGAAGGGCATTAGTGTGGGCTGAGTCTCTGTTGGGAGGAGGAGGAGTCGGTAGGGTTACCTATACTGATTTCATGAGGGAACTAAAAGAAGTGTTTGACCATCCTGTTTGTGCTGGTGATGCTGCTAAACGTTTGCTCAATCTAAGACAGGACCAAAGAAGTGTGGCGGATTACTCTGTGGAGTTCCGGATTGTGGGAGCGGAGTCTGGATGGTGTGACAAGGCGTTACGAGGAGTCTTTCTTCACAGCTTGTCGGAACATCTTAAGGACGAACTTTCTGTCCGCGACCAGTCTGACTCACTGGACCTGGTGATTATTCGGCTATCACACTCGACAATCTGATTCGGGAGAGACGCCAGGAGAGGAACTACAAGTCCCGCATGTCATGGAGCGCTCACGCCGCCTCGTCTCCTCCCGTGAGACTCTCTTCCAAGGACTGCGACTCAAGCCCCGGCCCCTCTATTCAGTCTGAGGAGCCCATGCAGGTTGGCCGTGTTAGTCTCCTGGCCTATGAACGCCAGAGAAGGCTCAGAGCCGGTGAGTGCATCTACTGTGGTAAGATTGGACATTTTCTTGCTGCCTGTCCGCTCCGCCAAAAAGACAGGGCTCACCAGTAGCTGTGGGGGTCCTGGCGAGCACATCAGAAGACCTCCGCAATTCCAGACTCAGAACTCAAATCCCAGCCAAACTTTGTCTTAAACGGCTGTCTCTGCCTTTATTCGCTTTGATTGACTCTGGAGCAGAGTTTTTTGGACACGGACGTGGTTTCTCAGGCAGGCATCAAAACTGAACCACTACATCTCCCAGTCAGGGTTTCTGCTCTCGACAGCAAATCTCTAGCTCTTGTCACTCACCGCACTGAGCCCCTGTATCTTATTTTGTCTGGTAACCACCAAGAGTCAATTCAGTTTTTTTGTTTTTTTCCGCCCCTAAGACACCTCTAGTTCTCGGACATCCATGGCTGAAGTTGCATAACCCCCACATTGACTGGACCAGGAGTAGGATCTGTGAGTGGAGCAGTGTCTGTCACTCCTCCTGCCTGCAGTCTGCATTGCCTCCATTAGGAGAAGGGGTCGCTCTCCCGAAGCCTGCTCCCCCTGAGCTGTCTGTGGTGCTTGCAGTGTATCATGACCTCGGTGAGGTATTCAGTAAGAAGAAGGCGCTGTCTTTGCCACTTCATCGCCCTTATGATTGTGCTATCGAGCTGCTACCAGGTACCACCTTTCCAACAAGCTGCTTGTATAACTTGTCACGACCTGAGAGATGGGCAATGGAGACTTATATTAACGACTCACTGTCTGCTGGCATCATCAGACCGTCATCCTCGCCTCTTGGGGCTGGGTTTTTCTTTGTCAGTAAAAAGGATAAGACTCTTCGTCCGTGCATTGATTTCCGGGGCTAGAACAACACTACTGTAAAGAATAAATACCCCCTGCCACTGATCAGTTCTGATTTCGAACCTCTGCAGGGAGTCACCATCTTCAGCAAACTGGACCTGAGGAATGCTTACCATCTGGTACGAATTTGTGAGGGAGACGAGTGGAAGACGGCATTCAACACTCCACTAGGCCACTTCGAGTACCTGGTTTTGGACTGACCAATGCACCTGCAGTGTTCCAAGCCTTGGTAAACCGGGCAAACCGGGCGGTAGGCCAGGCAGAAGACTTGGGCCAGCCGATCGCCGGCAGCATGGACTAGCTCTAGGGACGTGGAACGTCACCTCGCTAGCAGGGAAAGAGCCGGAGCTGGTGCAGGAGGTGGAGCGGTACCAGCTGGGCTCTCTATAGTTGGGCTCACCTCCACGCACAGCAAGGGCTCTGGAACCAAGCTCCTGGAGAAGGGTTGGACTTTGTCCTTTTCTGGAGTTGCCCAGGGTGAGAGGCGCCGGGCGGGAGTGGGGATACTCACGAGCCCCCGGCTGAGCGCCGCTATGTTGGAGTTTTTTCCAGTGAGCAAGAGGGTCGCCTCCCCGCGCCTCCGGGTTGCGGGGAGTAAGGCTCTTACTGTTATTTGTGCTTATGCACCGAACAGCAGCTCGGAGTATCCGGCCTTCTTGGAGTCGGTTGGAGGGGTCCTGGAGAGGGCGCCTCCTGCCGACTCTATAGTTCTCCTGGGAGACTTCAACTGTCACATGGGTAATGACAGTGAAACTTGGCGGGGGGTGATTGGGAGGAACGGCTTGCCCGATCTGAACCCGAACGGTGTTCTGTTGTTGGACTTCTGTGCTAGCCACGGTTTGGCCATCACAAACACCATGTTCGAGCATAAGGTGGTTCATAAGTGTACTTGGTACCAGAACACCTTAAGCCAAAGATCAATGATCGACTTTGTAATCGTATCATCTGATCTGCGGCCGTATGTCTTGGACACTCGGGTGAAGAGAGGAGCAGAGCTGTCAACTGATCACCACCTGGTGGTGAGTTGGATCAGATGGCGGGGGAGACAACAGGAAAAACCTGGCAAGCCCAAACGTGTTGTGAGGGTGAACTGGGAACGTCTGGCTGAGGATCCTGTCCGGAAGGTCTTCAACTCCCACCTCCGGAAGAAATCCGGAGGCGGGCCTCGGGATCGCCTCTCTGCTGTTTGCAGATGATGTGGTCCTGTTTGCTTCCTCGGACCGTGACCTCCAGCATTCGCTGGGGCGTTTTGCAGCCGAGTGTGAAGCGGCAGGGATGAGAGTTAGCGCCTCCAAATCCGAGGCCATGGTTCTCTGCCGGAAACCGGTGGATTGCTCCCTCCAGGTGGGGACAACATGCCTCCCCCAAGCGAAGGAGTTCAAGTACCTCGGGGTCTTGTTCACGAGTGAGGGTAAGGTGGAGCGGGAGATCGACAGTCGGAACGGTGCGGCTGCAGCAGTAAAACAGGCGCTGTACCGGTCCGTCTTGGTGAAGAGGGAGCTGAGTCGGAAGGCGAAGCTCTCAATTTACTGGTCGGTCTACGTTCCAACCCTCACCTATGGTCACGAACTCTGGGTCGTGACTGAAAGAACGAGGTCGCGGATACAAGCGGCCGAAATGAGCTTCCTCTGTAGGGTGGCCGGGCTCAGCCTTAGAGATAGGGTAAGGAGCTCGGACATCAGGAGGGAGCTTGGAGTCAAGCCGCTACTCCTTCGTATCGAAAGGAGTCAGCTGAGGTGGTTCGGGCATCTAATCCGGATGCCTCCTGGACGCCTCCCATTAGAGGTTTTCCAGGCACGTCCAACTGGGAAGAGGCCCCAGGGAAGACCCAGAACACGCTGGAGGGATTATATCTCCCGGCTGGCCTGGGAACGCCTCGGAAAATGTTGCGGGTGAGAGGGAAGCCTGGGTCGGTCTGCTGGGTGTGCTGCCACCGCGACCCGACCCCGGATAAGCGGCGGAAAATGGATGGATGGATGTATATGTATACGTGTATATATGTATATGTGTGTATATATATATATATATATATTTATATATATATATATGTATGTGTATGTCTGTGTATATGTGTATGTCTGTGTAGATGTGTGTATATCTGTATATGTGTGTGTATATGTGTATGTAGATGTGTTGCTGCCATCGGATATGGTGCGCTTGGACTTGCCTCTTTCTCATGCAGATTTTGTGACCTCCCTAGCTGAAAGGCTGGAGACTGCTTTTTGTGGTGCCAGGCAGTGTGGCGCTGACACCCATGATAAACAAAAACTGTACTATGATGGAACAGCACGTCATCAACCATATCGAGAGGGGGATCTTGTCTGGCTGCATAATCCCACAGAAGACCGCATGAAACTTGCTCCCCACTGGAAGGGACCCTACAGGGTCCTGGCTGTGTTAAGCTCCCAGGGCGAACCGGGACTCATCTCTATTGGCAGTTCTCTGGACCTCCACGGACAGAAGCAGGTTGTTCATTATGATAGACTAAAGCCGTACACTGTGTTGATGCCTACGGGTTCTTCAAATAGCCTCCCAGCTTCTCCTCATTGTGCTCCTTCGCGTCAGGACGAGGGGGCACCAGGGGGGAATATGGTGTTGAGGAGCCATGGATCGCTGATGACACAGGGACTGTTGTAGTTACCGGCACCAGGGAGCCGCGACGGACTGTTACTCGTTCTGAGAGGGTGGTGAGACCACCGGTGTATTTAAGGGATTTTGTTACTTATCGTTAAATGATTTGTGTGATGTTGTTGAGTTGTTATATATGTTGTTACCAAGTTTTGGGGGAAAATGTTGCATACAATGCATTTTGGTGTATTTAGAAACGGGGACGTTTCAAGCAGGAGGAGGGGAGATGTGTAAGCTATCGTATTGTGTTTTCGGGGCTTTTATTTTGGAAGGAGGAAAGCGGAAGGAAAGGTGCGGAAAAATATTGGTGGTAAAGAAGGGAAAGAGAACGTTAATAAAGTAGTTGACAAATGAGTATCGTTTCCTTATTTTCTTATAACTACACAGTTTAGGCGCCCCAACACAACGTTCGGTTAAAGGAGTGAAAGAATTGGCCAACCCACCCCCTCCGGAGTTTAAGGTGATCTGAAGGCAGAATGTGAGTTTCCTGTTAAACACTTCGTTGCGTTGACAGGGCCGTTCATACCCTTAACATTCCAACTAACAAATCTCAGAGCACCACCAGGTGTACGCACGGTATTTGTGTTCGCCATCATGTGTTAAGTGTTTTTTTGGGGGGGTGTGCAAATACCATTCATTGATTCTGCCAGAGGGAACCATGCCTGTTACCATCCCCATGCCTGAGATGAGAGGTAAAACACTTGACTAAGTTGGGCACATAAAGTTTTAAGCGCAGCATGCATGCAGGATACAAGAAAATACACATAAAACGCATAAAAACTAACTGGGATTACATTAACCCGAAAACAGCTGTAGGTGCTGTCTAATGGACGCAAGTCAAATATAGCCTCGTAAATAGAGCAGGAACGTCAAGCTCGAGCTAACATGTTTGGCTAACGAGGCAGATAAAACACATTGCACAAGTTAGCGCCGCCAGATACACACAGACAAAAGGCACTTACGCAAAGTTAAGCGAATGCAAAGTTCAGTCGCTTACGTGTTGTTTATCCACCTGCAACCCGTGGACAAATTTAGTGGCTTCTGCGATAGTCGGGAGCCAAACTCTCTCTCCATTAGGCAAGGTAACGCGTAGCTTGGCAGGATATAGAAGAGCCGGCTTGTAGCCCCGCTGGTAGAGCTCCGCCATGCAAGATTTGTACTTGGCACGCCGCTTCAACAGGTCCAGGCTGTAGTCATCTTAAAGCCAAATCTTGTGGCCATTATAGAGCAGGTCGCCTCCTTTACGTGCCTCGCAAATAATCAGGTCCTTGATTTGAAAACGGTGGAACCGTATGATGACAGGTCGTGGCTGCTCGCCGAGAGCAGGTTTTGGAGCAAGGCTTCTGTGAGCTTGGTCCAGTTCAGGAAGAGAGTCAAGCACATTTTTGCCAAAGACATCCAGGAGCATTCGGGAAAAGGAAGTGGACGGACGATTGCCCTCTATGTTCTCAGGTAGGCCAATTATCCTTATATTCTGTCATCTGCTACGGCCCTCTAGATCGGCCATCTTGGTCCGTAAGACCTCGTTATCCCGTTGCATGACGGAGCACGCCGACTCCAGTTGTTGGATGCGAAGGTCAGTGTCGGTGGCATTCTCTTCCAAGGAGGATATTCACTGCCCATGGTCAGAAACTTTTGTGTGCAGGTTGTCCATGTTGTCCAAAACTGGCAATTTATATACAACTATAAACAAGGAGTACAAAAAACAATCACCCATAAAAAAAGTCATTAAAAATATTTTAAAAAACGAAGTGGACGAATCAAATGATGTTTTGCTAATGCTCGCGCTAGCCGACGCAGAGGACGGTGCAGGATGACTTTTGTCTACTTTGCCTTCAGGTTTGGACATTGTGAGGTTGCCTGAATCTTCAATGCTATTTCTAAAACTTGTTGCAAAAGAATATTCTAAAAAAACGACTAGCATAAAACGGTAAATGGAATGTCTAGCTGTGGGAGCAAGCAGCTTAACTGCTGCTGCATTTCAAGCTTTTTTGCTCCAAAAAGACTTTTTAGGCAGAGAAGAGGTCAAAAGTGGATTTTTTTGGAGAATACATAGTTTACTTAATTTTTCTTCAAGAACGTGTCCCAGAACATCAGACATAAAAGTTTCATACACCAGACATGATATTTTATCAATGCTTGATGCTTTTATCACTTTTAGACCCCGTTAAGTTGAAGCCACACCGTGGTAATGTAAAGCCACACCCTGTTAAAGTGAAACCACACTCCATTATCATGAAGCAAAACTAATTTAACTAGAGCCACAACCAGTTATTGTGAAATCTGACCCTGTTAACATGAAGCCACACCCCGTTAACGTGAAAAGACACCCTGTTAACACAAAGCCACACCTTATTAATGTGAAACCATACCCTGTTAATTTGAAGCCACATTCTTTCAACGTGAAGCCTCATCCTGTTTTTAAATTATTGATAATATGAGTAGTAGGCATGGACCACGATCCAAATAGCCACAATCCATGTCAGCGGAAAAGGTAGAGAGGAGAGGCATCAGCAAGGCCAGGGCCACCGAGGCAGGACTCGCGCCAGACACGGCTATGATCCATGGCAGGGGATGGATTGGGGGTGGGGGAGCGCGGGACAGGGCCATCTTCGGACAGCCACAGACCATCGTAGTATGCAGAACCGGTTCCAGGCAGCCACGATCCATGGCAGGGGGCAGGACCAGCTCCAGACAGCCACAGTCCATGGAAACTTGAAGCGAATAAGCACAGAGGCTCTCGGAAAGGAGTAGAGTTTGTAATGTGCGTTGAAGTGACAGTAATTCATCCAGAAGGAGATAAAGGAGAGGGGAAAGAAGAATAGAGATGAAGAAGAAGAGGTGAGGAGGAGCTCAGTGTATCCTCAGATGCCCCCCAGCAGTATAGGCCTACAGCAGCAGGGGCTGGACCTGGGCAAACCTGAGCCAGCCCTAACTATAAGCGCTGACAAAGAGGAAAGTCTTAAGTCTACTCTGAATAAGGTGACCGTGTCAGCCCCCGGACTGAAAGTAGAAGCTTATTCCACAGATGAGGAGTAACCACAAGTAACCCTGCATTCAATGAACGCAACTCTCTAGTGGGGATGTATGGCACTGTGAGCTCCTTAAGATGTAATGGTGCATTACCAGTTAAGGCCTTATAGGTGAGGACAAGGATTTTAAATATAATTCTAAATCTTACAAGAAGCTAGTGGAGAGCAGCGAGTACAGGAGTAATATAATCTCTCTCTCTCTCTCTCTCCCTCTCTATCTCTCTCTCTCTCTCTCTCTCTCTCTCTCTCTCTCTTTCTAGTCCTCGTTAGTACACAAGCTGCAGCATTTTGTATCAACTGGAGAGACCTAAGGGCCTTACTGGAGCAGCCTCATAATAAGGAGTGACAGTAATCTAGTCTTGAAGTAACAAATGCGTGGATTAGCGTTTCTTCATCATTTTGAGACAGGATCAGCCTTATTTTTTTAAATATTACGTAGGTGAAAAAAGTCAATCCTTGAAATGTGTTTTTTATGTGGATTCTGGTCAAATACAACTCTTAAGATTCCTTACGGTGGTGGTGGATGCCAAAGCAATACCATCCAGAGAAACTATATCATTAGATAATTGATTTCGAAGGTGTTCTGGGCCGAGTAAAATAACTTCTGTCTTATCAGAGTTCAGCACCAGAAAGTTACAGGTCATCCAGATCTTTATGTCTTTAAGACACGCCTGAAGTTTAGCGACTTGGTGGATTTTATCTGGCTTAATCGATAGATATAATTGAGCATCATCGCCATTGTAGGAGCCATTAGTCATGGGTGTGTATTTTATTGTGGTAATTTGTGTTTTATTATGATAGTTTAAATATGGGGCACCGGTACAATCAAGGGGGATGGATGACACATGGGTGACGGGGAGATCACACATTTTTCACAATAACAACATGTAACCGCTGTCAGTTTACTATTAAACGGGAAATAACCCAAAGACATACAGACGGCTTCAATCTTTTACTGAAGCAGTGTGTACGAAACAGGATCTTCTTCAGCACCCAGCAGAGTGGCAGACGCATAGATCAGCCACTATACAAGTAAAAACCTAGCTCTCACCTAAAGGAGATCATTTTGGAGCGCCCACCTAAAGGCTTCACGTTAAAGAGTGGTGAAGCCACACCCCTTTAACGTAAAGCCATACCCTGCTAACGTGAAGCCAGACCCCGTTAAATGTGGAACCACACCCCATTATTGTGAAACCACACCCTGTTAAAGTGAAGCCACACCCCTTTCACGTGAAACCACACCCCATTATCATGAAGCCACACCCAGTTAATGTGAAGCCACACCCTGTTAACATGAAGCCACACTCCGGTCACCCCCTTAACATGAAGCCACACCACGGCAACGTGAAAGCACACCCAGTTAATGTGAATGTTTTAGTCGTCCTTCCGTTAACATGAAGACACACTCATTTAACAAGAGTCAAAAGTCAAAACCCATTATTGTGAAACTACACCCAGTTAACATGAATCCATACCCCGTGAATGTGAAACAACACCCCGGTAACATGAAGCCACACCCGGGTAATGTGACGCTACACCCCGTTAATGTAAAGCCACACCCTTTTAACGTGAATCCACACCCTGTTATCGTGAATCCACACACTTTTAACATGAAGTGACACACAGTTAATGTCAAGACACACCCCTTAATGTAAAGACACACCCCATTAACACCCAGTTAATTTGAAGCCACACCTTTAATGTGAAGCCACACCTCTTTATCATGAAGCCATACCCTTTCAATGTGAAGCCACACCCAGTTAATGTGATGCCACACCCATTATACATGAAGCCACATGTTACCATAAAGCCAAACTCCATTAACATGGCATTCATGTGAAGCCACACCCCTTTAATGTGAAGCCACACGCTTTTACCATTAAGCCACACCCCTCTGGTATACTCCTCTGGTTGTCACTGAAATCAGCCTTTGGACTTTGACCAAGCCCAAGCCCATGTGTACTTTGTAAGCGAGTGTGTTTTTCGATGTGTGTATGTACAAATGTGTTCTGCACTGTATCTCAAGTGGTAGAAGTTGAAATGGTTTCTTCTTTACAGGTGAAGCAGCACCCCTTTAACATGAAGCAGCCAATGTTAACAGGTTGCAGCCGCAACCTGTTAACATAAACCCATCTTGAACGTGAGCCACACTCATTTAGCTAGAGCCAGAAACAGTTATTGTGAAACCACACCCCTTTAATGTGAAGACCAGTGGTGGGCAGTAAAGGCCAACAAGGCCTTCTCTGCTGGCCTAAACATAATCATAAAGTTATAGCTATTTTATAATTTAAAAATAATTACATGAATTAAATTATCTTTTTTAATAATTAAAAATTATATATGTATATATATTATAATGCAATTGTTTTTCACAAATTCACTGCATGTATTATAATATTTTTTCCCTAATAGCTTATTTTGTATTTGAGCAGCTCCTGTATCCTGTCTGTTCCTCATGGCAGGCACTGGCCTAGAACGCTGCTTTTACGCTCTTTAAATGGTAAACGGTAAATGGACCTGTAACTTATATAGCGCTTTTCTAGTCTTCCGACCACTCAAAGCGCTTTAACACGACATGATTCACCCATTCACACACTGATGGTATGAGGCACCATGCAAGGTGCGACAACAGTATAGTCAACCATTCATACACATTCATACACCATAGCAATGGGAGCAATTTTAGGGTTAAGTGTCTTGCTCAAGGACACATCGACATGGAATAGCGGCACCGGGGAACAAACCACCAATAATCTGGTTGAAAGACGGTCCTGCTCACCACTGAGCCAAAATCGTCTTTATCCAATCAGCGGCACTGTTTAATAACGAGTCTGTGAAACACCCTTATCTTAGCTCTCCTTCTTAGCCGAACCCTTCTTACGGGCCTTTTTAAAAGACGTTCCAGGCTGAACAGAGCTGAAAACTACATTTTCATAAAGAATTCATTTTTGTTTATTGATTTTCTTAAATAAAGTGTCTGAGAACAACAGCCCTATAATTTGTGTGATATTTTTTATAAATACCTGATGCTTTCACCATTGTACTGCCTGAAAGCTGCATTTCCTCATTTTTATGCTCTTAAAAGACAAATCAGATTGGCCGGAGTTGAGAACGAGATTTTCTTAAAGAATTTAAAGTTTCACGAGTTTCTTCAGGAAAGTGTCTGAGAAGACCAGCCTTACAAGTTGGATGGTATTTTAATAAATACCTGATGCTTTCATCATTGTACTGCCTGTAAGCTGCATTTCCTAATTTCTTTTGCTCTTAAAAGACATTTCAAGCTGAACAGAGTTGAAAATAACATTTTCTTAAATAATTAATTGTTTTTTCATTTTTTTTAAAGAAAGTGTATCAGAACACATTTTAAAGAAATAGAAATTGAAAAAAAAAAATTCATTAACTCTGTCAACCTGAAACGTCATTTGCGAGCATAAAAATGAGAAAATGCCACTTTCGGGCAGTATAGTGATGAAAGCATCAGGTATTCATTAAAATATCATACAACTTGCAGGTCTGGTGTTCTCATGTGCTTTCTTGATGGAATTGTTTTTTTAAAAAGAATTATTTAAGAAAATCTAGTTTTCAACTCTGTTCAGCTTAAAACGTTGTTTTTAAGCTGCTAACAGGAAATGCAGCTTTTGCGCAATATAGTGATGAAAGCATCAGGTAGTCAATAATTTATCATAAAACTTGTCAGTCTGATGTTCTAAGACACTTTTCTGAAGGAAAATATCAAAAAATAAATTCTTTAAGAAAATCTCGTTTTCAACTCTGTTCAGCCTGAAACGTTGTTGACGAGCATAAAAATGAGAAAATGCAGCTTTCTGGCGATATATTGATATAAGCATCAGGTATTCATTAAAATATCATACAACTTGCAGGTCTGGTGTTCTCATGTACTTTCTTGATGGAATTGTTTTTTAAAACGAATTCTTTAAGAAAATCTAGTTTTCAACTTTGTTCAGCTTGAAACGTCGTTTAAGAGCATAAAAATGAGGAAATGCAGCTTTCGGGCAATAAAGTGATGAAAGCATCAGGTATTCAATAATGTATCATACAACTTGTCAGTTTGGTGTTCTAAGACACTTTTCTGAAGGAAAATATCAAAAAATTAATTAATTAAGAAAATCTTGTTTTCAACTCTGTTCAGCTTGAAACGTTAAGCCCCGAGCCTCTTTTTAGGTTTCTGCTTGAAAATGACATACAAACTAAAATGGCTGTGTCTCTGCAACCACTAGAGCTATTTGAATAATCTTAGAGTTAATATACAAGTATAATGTTAAGTTTTGCTCAGATGTGTAAATATCAGTCTAAGTGTGACTGGTTAAGAGTAAATGAAGATGACACACAGAAAGGAATGTAAAGTTTCAGGTTCGCCAAGAAAAAAAGCACTTTTAGCATGATTTTTAGCTAGTAATAATGCGTTGGTAAGCTTTTAAATTCTTCCAAATCCTACATCAAAGTTTTAACATCATTTTTGCATTGTTTTACTTTGATAAAGTGAAGCAGAACAAAGTTAGAGAGGATTTAGTACAGGAAAAAGTCAGGCGCGGGCTCACATTTGTAACATTTAGTCACATTTGAGGAGAAGAAAAAATTTAAAAATTCAGATTTTTTTAATTTTTTTAAATTTATAAAACAACCAATATTTCCCTTTAAAATAAAACAAGCACACAAATTAACAATTATTAAACTGTAAAAAGAAAAAAAAGAAAAGGGAAGCAGTATTTGCTGATTATACAGCAAATACTGCAAATAAAGCGATTCATTTTTCTATGTTCTTTTGCTCACATCTCCCTCGTTTTTTGAGGAAGAAGGATATTGAAGGCATGTCTGGAATCTGTGTGGAATTGTCTTGCTTCTTGGTGCTATCAGGATTTCTCTGATAGCACCAAGCTAGTGTTGCTGGTTCTGGAAACATGCTAATTTTGGGCTGATTTGGGTTTTTGTTTTGTTTTATACTTTTATGATTAACTTTTTTTCTGTCTGAGTTTTTTTTTAAATGGCTGACTGATTCTTGTAACAAAGGCTTTGGTGTTTAACTTGGTGTATAACATCAATATATTTTCTTGTGATTTATATGTTTTATTTGCAAAAGATCCAAAGGTATCCAGATTAGGATCCTCTGGTTTTTAAAAGGATGAAAATGAGAAAATGCAGCTTTCGGGCAATATAATGATGAAAGCATCAGGTATTCAATAATTTATCATACAACTTGTCAATCCGGTGTTCTAAGACACATTTTTGAAGGAAAATTTAAAAAAAAAATGAATTCTTTAAGAAAATCTCGTTTTCAACTCTGTTCAGCCTGAAATGTCATTGACGACCATAAAAATGAGAAAATGCCGCTCTCTGGCGATATAGTGATATAAGCATCAGGTATTCATTAAAATATCATACAACTTGCAGGTCTGGTGTTCTCATGTACTTTCTTGATGGATTTTTTTTTTTAAAGAATTCTTTAAGAAAATCTAGTTTTCAACTCTGTTCAGCTTGAAACATTGTTTAAGAGCATAAAAATGAGAAAATGTAGCTTTCGGGCAATATAGTGATGAAAGCATCATGCATTCAATAATTTATCATAAAACTTGTCAGTCTGATGTTCTAAGACACTTTCTTGAAGGAAAATTTAAAAAAAAAGAATTCTTTTAGAAAATCTCGTTTTCAACTCTGTTCAGCCTGAAACGTCGTTTAAGAGCATAAAAAATAGTAAATGCAGCTGCATTTACTATTTTTAGTGATGAAAAGCTTCAGGTATTCATGAAAACGTCAATAGATTTGTAGTTCCGATGTTCTGAGACACTTTCTTGATGGAAAAGTTAAAAAAAAGAATTCCTTATGAAAATCTAGTTTTATACTCTGTTCAGTCTGAAATGTCGTTTAAGAGCATAAAAATGAGAAAATGCAGCTCACTGACAGTATAGTGATGTAAGCTTCAGGTATTCATTAAAACGTCATAAAATTTGTAGTTCCGATGTTCTGAGACACTTTATTGATGGAAAAGTAAAAAAAATGAATTGATGGAAAAGTTTTAAAAAAAAAGAATTCCTTATGAAAATCTAGTTTTCAACTCTGTTCAGTCTGAAACGTTGTTTAAGAGCATAAAAATGAGAAAATGCAGCTCACGGACAGTATAGTGATGAAAGCTTCAGGTATTCATGAAAACGTTATACAAATTGTAGTTCCGATGTTCTGAGACACTTTCTTGATGGAAAAGTTAAAAAAAAGAATTCCTTATGAAAATCTAGTTTTCAACTCTGTTCAGTCTGAAACGTCATTTAAGAGCATAAAAATGAGAAAATGCCACTCACGGACAGTACAGTGATGAAAGCTTCAGGTATTCATGAAAACGTCATATAATTTGTAGTTCCGATGTTCTGAGACACTTTCTTGATGGAAAAGTTTTAAAAAAAAAGAATTCCTTATGAAAATGTAGTTTTATACTCTGTTCAGTCTGAAACGCCTTTTAAGAGCATAAAAATAAGTAAATGCAGCTTACGGACAGTATAGTGATGAAAGCTTCAGGTAGTCATGAAAACTTCATACAATTTGTAGTTCCGATGTTCTGAGACACTTTCTTGATGGAAAAGTAAAATAAAAGAATTCCTTATGAAAATCTAGTTAAAAAAAAGAATTCTTTAACCCTTCTGTTGTCCTCTGGGTCAAAAAAGCCCACGTTCGAGTGTTTATGTATTTGTGTGCATCTTAGGGTCAATATTGACCCACTGCCAGTGTGTACGTATGTATGCATGTACGTATGTATTTATAAAGCCCTTAGTCCTCGGGTCGAAGTCATCCCTCAGGTCATACTGACTCGCTTTTATCGTCGAGCTCTCCCCTCGCCGTCGTCCCCGGGGTCAAAGTGACCCGCGTTTATCGCCGAGCCTTCCCCTCGCCGGCGTCCCCGGGGTCAAAGTGACCTGCGTTTAACGCCGAGCCCTCCCCTCGCCGTCGTCCCTGGGGTCATACTGACCCGCGTTTATCGCCGAGCCCTCCCCTCGCCGTCGTCCCTGGGGTCATACTGACCCGCGTTTATCGCAGAGCCCTCCCCTCGCCGTCGTCCCTGGGGTCATACTGACCCGCGTTTATCGCCTAGCCCTCCCCTCGCCGTCGTCCAAGGGGTCATACTGACCCGCGTTTATCGCCGAGCCCTCCCCTCGCCGTCGTCCACGCGGGTCATACTGACTCGCGTTCATCACCGAGCTCTCCCCTCGCCGTCCCTGGGGTCAAAGTGACCCGCGTTTATCGCCGAGCCCTCTCCTCGCCGTCGTCCCCCGGGGTCATACTGACCCGCGTTCATCGCCGAGCTCTCCCCTCGCCGGCGTCCCCGGGGTCAAAGGGACCCGCGTTTATCGGCGAGCTCCCGGGCCCCGTCCCCCGGGGTCATACTGACCCGCGTTTATCACCGAGCTCTCCCCTCGCCGTCGTCCCTGGGGTCATACTGACCCGCGTTCATCGCCGAGCTCTCCCCTCGCCGGCGTCCTTGGGGTCAAAGTGACCCGCGTTTATCACCGAGCCCTCCCCTCGCCGTCGTCCTTGGGGTCAAAGTGACCCGCGTTTATCACCGAGCCCTCCCCTCGCCGTCGTCCCTGGGGTCATATTGACCCGCGTTTATCGCCGAGCCCTCCCCTCGCCGTCGTCCCTGGGGTCATACTGACCCGCGTTTATCGCCGAGCCCTCCCCGTCGTCCCTGGGGTCATACTGACCCGCGTTTATCGCCGAGCTCTCCCCTCGCCGGCGTCCTTGGGGTCAAAGTGACCCACGTTTATCACCGAGCCCTCCCCTCGCCGTCGTCCCTGGGGTCATACTGACCCGCGTTTATCGCCAAGCTCTCCCCTCGCCGGCGTCCTTGGGGTCAAAGTGACCCGCGTTTATCACCGAGCCCTCCCCTCGCCGTCGTCCCTGGGGTCATACTGACCCGCGTTTATCGCCGAGCCCTCCCCTCGCCGTCGTCCCCCGGGGTCATACTGACCCGCGTTTATCACCGAGCTCTCCCCTCGCCGTCGTCCTTGGGGTCAAAGTGACCCGCGTTTATCACCGAGCCCTCCCCTCGCCGTCGTCCCTGGGGTCATACTGACCCGCGTTTATCGCCGAGCCCTCCCCTCGCCGTCGTCCCTGGGGTCATACTGACCCGCGTTTATCGCCGAGCCCTCCCGGTCGTCCCTGGGGTCATACTGACCCGCGTTTATCGCCAAGCTCTCCCCTCGCCGGCGTCCTTGGGGTCAAAGTGACCCGCGTTTATCACCGAGCCCTCCCCTCGCCGTCGTCGCTGGGGTCATACTGACCCGGGTTTATCGCCGAGCCCTCCCCTCGCCGTCGTCCCCCGGGGTCATGCTTACCCACGTTCATCACCGAGCTCTCCCCTCGCCGTCGTCCCCCAGGGTCATACTGACCCGCGTTTATCGCCGAGCCTTCCCCTCGCCGGCGTCCCCGGCGTCAAAGTGACCCGCGTTTATCGCCGAGCCCCCGGCCCCGTCCCCTGGGGTCATACTGACCCGCGTTTATCGCCGAGCCCTCCCCTCGCCGGCGTCCATGGGGTCAAAGTGACCCGCGTTTATCGCCGAGCCCTCCCCTCGCCGTCGTCCCTGGGGTCATACTGACCCGCGTTTATCACCGAGCCCTCCCCTCGCCGTCGTCCCCCGGGGTCATACTGACCCGCGTTTATCGCCGAGCTCCCGGCATCGTCCTCCGGGGTCAGAATGACCCGCGTTCATCGCGGAGCCCTCCCCTCGCCGTCGTCCCCGGGGGTCAGAATGACCCGCGTATATCGCCGAGCTCCCTGGCCTCGTCCCGCTAGGTCAGACCGACCCGCGTGTATCGCCGAGCTCCCGGCCTCGTCCCCCGGGGTCAGACCGACCCGCGTTCATCGCCGAGCTCCCGGCCCCCGTCACCTGGGGTCAGACCGACCCGCGTTTATCGCCGAGCTCCCGGCCTCGTCCCCCGGGGTCAGAATGACCCGCGTGTATCGCCGAGCTCCCGGCCCCCGTCTCCCGGGGTCAGAATGACCCGCGTTTATAGCCGAGCTCCCGGCCTCGCCGTCGTCCCCGGGGTCAGAATGACCCGCGAGCCCTCGGCCTCGTCCTTGGGTCGAAACGACCCGAGTTTTACGTTGTGTTACAAGTCATCCCGTATGCTAAATGTAAAAAAAAAAAAAGAAAAAAAGAAAGAAATGATACAAATAAAGACATGACAAGACAGTTGCGTTGTATTGTTTTTGTCTTACATTTATTTAGTCATCACCAGTGTTACAAGCAACGACACAGAACACACACACACGCACACACACACACACACACACACACACACGGTTCGAAACGCAGACGACCGACGTAGCGTTTGAGCTCCCCCGCGAGCTCTTTCGTTCTCCGGTAGCACTGCGAGCTGTGGTTCTGGGGCGCGCGCCCGCACACGTAACACCATGGACGCGCGTCCAGCCGGGGTCGGCGTAGCTTTGACGCCCAATAAAAAATTTTTAAAAAAAGAAGAAGAAGAAACATACTAAACTAAAATTGTCTCCGGTGTCCAGTGCGTGTACATATATTTTCCGGTCGTGTGCTGCCTGCTGGTGTAGAGGCCCCCCCACCGTCACCACTCTGCCAAAAACTATGCCGCCAAAGTCATCGCGCCGGCAAACCCGGCGCGTGACGCGTCACCGTCCTCAGAGGAAGAAAGAGAAGAAGAAGCGGAAGGAGAAGGAGAAGAAGAACAAGAACGCGGTCGAGGCCGAGGTCAAGGTCAAGGTCAAGGTCGAGGCCGAGGTCGAGGTCAAGGCCGAGGCCGTCTCCTCGAAAACTCTGCCAAAGTCGACCCGGCGTGCGAAGCTTTGCCTCCGGGATGAAGAGGAGGAGGAAGAGGAGGAGGAGGAGGAGGAGAAAAAGAACGAGGTCGCGATCGCGGCGATACCGTCCGCCGCTCTGCCAAAGCTTCCATCGGCGCAAAGTGTGTCAGAATGCTGGAAGAAGAAGGAGAAGAAGAAGACGACAACGACGTAGACGACGACGAAGAAGAGGAATCCGAACAAGTGCGCGATACGTTGTCTTCGGAAGAAAAAGGAGGAGGAGAAGAAGAAGAAGGAGAAGGAGGAGAAGGAGAAGAAGAAGAAGAAAAACAGGGGTAGGAGGAAGAGATGGAGGAGGAGGAGGAAGCCGACGCCGACGGAGAGGATGCCCTGCGAGGCGAAAGACGGACCTTCCCGTCGAAAAGCGGAGAAATGTCGTGGTCCTCGACGCCGTATGAGAGAGAGGAGCGGCAGCAGCGGCCGTCGCCGGACGCCGCGCCGGGGCCGCCGGGGCCCACCGAGTACGCAAAGTGCCACGCGCGCGACATCGCCTCGACGTTCCGCATGTTTGTCTCGCCGGACGTAGAGAGGATCGTCCTGGACATGACCAACCTGGAGGGCTCGCGAAGACACGGCGACACGGCTGGAAAGGGATGGACGAGACGGACCTGCGAGCCTACGTGGGGCTGCTGATTTTGGCGGGCGTGTACAGGTCTCGGGGCGAGGCCGCGGCCAGCCTGTGGGACGCCGAGAGCGGCAGGGCCGTGTTCCGCGCCACCATGTCGCTCAAGCGCTTTTACGAGTACTCCGGGCTGCTGCGCTTCGACGACCGCGAGACGAGGCGCGAGGCGCCAGACGGACAAACTGGCCGCCGTGCGAGACCTCTGGGACGCGTGGGTGCGCCGGCTGCCGCTCCTCTACAACCCCGGGCCCGAGGTGACGGTGGACGAGCAGCTGGTTCCGTTCAGAGGTGAGGTGCGCCGGGCCGTACGCCTTTTTTTTTTTTCGTTTGACGACGGCGGTGGCGATAACGACAATAATAATAATACTCTTTCCTCTCATCGCCGCCGCCGCTCTCCTCCTCTCCTCTCCTCTCCTCTCCTCTCGTCGCCTCCGCGTTTTCCTCCGCTCGCTTCTCATCTCGTCTCGCCGCCGCTCTCCTCTGCGCTATCCTCTCCTCTCGTCTCCTCTCGTCTCCTCTCATCGCCGCCGCCGCTCTCCTCTGCGCTATCCTCTCCTCTCGTCGCCGCCGCTCTCCTCTGCCGCTCTCCTCTGCCGCTCTCCTCTGCTGCGCCATCCTCTCCTCTCGTCGCCACCGCTCTCCTCTGCCGCTCTCCTCTGCCGCTCTCCTCTGCGCTGCTCTGCGCTATCGCTATCGCTCTCCTCTCGTCTCCTCTCGTCGCCGTCCTCTGCTCGCTTCTCGTCGCCTCTCGTCACCTCTGCTCTCTGTTCCTCCTTTCCGCCTCCCGAAACAACAGGCTGCTGTCCTTTCCGCCAGTACATGCCCAGCAAGCCCGCCAAGTACGGGATCAAATCCTGGGTCGCCTGCGACGCCAAATCCAGCTACGCCTGGAAGCTGCAAGTCTACACGGGAAAGCCGAGCGGCGGACGCCCCGAGAAGGACCTGGGGCTGCGGGTCGCTCTCGACGTGACCGAGGGACTGACGGGGCGCAACGTCACGCGCGACAATTTCTTCACCTCCTACGAACTCGGACGGCGGCTCCTGCTCCGGGGCAACACCGTGGTGGGCACGGTCAGAAAAAGCAGGCGGGAGCTCCCGGCCGAGCTGCTCGCGACCCGGCGGAGAGCCGTGCCGTCGTCGAGGTTCGCCCTCGCGCCCGACGCCACGCTCGTCTCCTACCTGCCCAAGAAGGGCCGGAACGTGCTGCTCCTGAGCACGCGGCACACGCGGGCCGCCCGGACGCCAAGCCCGTCGGCGTCCTCGACTACAACCGCAACAAGAGCGGCGTGGACAACCTCGACAAGGTCACCGGGACGTACAGCTGCCGGAGGATGACCGCGCGCTGGCCCCTGGTCGTCTTCCACAACGTCCTCGACGTGTCCGCCTACAACGCCTTCGTCGTGTGGCGAGAGCTCAACCCCGACAGGCTGCCCGGCAAGCTGAACAAGAGGAGGGTGTTTCTCGAGCGGCTGGGGAGGGCCCTCGTGGCTCCGTTCATGGAGAGACGGGAGCGTCGGCCCCGCACGGAGGCGTCCGCCGCCGTCTTGAAAGCCGCTCGCCGCAGCGCCGCGCGGGGCCGCGAGTAAGCGGAAGAGGTGTGAGATCTGCCCGCCCAAAAAGGACTGCAAAACCTACACCGTGTGCAACGGGTGCAACAAGTACATCTGCAAGGGCTGCTCGCTGGTGTACTGCCCGACGTGTGCGAAATGAGCGGCATTTTTTTTTTTTTTTGGAGGTTGACCGTTCTCCTCGGGTCAAAACACGTTGCGTGGGACCTGTGAGTGTGATTCAACTTGTAATTGTGTTTGCTGTACTCGTATCTTCATTAGAATAGATTTTCTGTTTCTTATTACATTTAATTACAAAAAAAAAAAAGAAAACGAGTAGCGCGTTCATTCATAAATATGACCGAACAAGGGCAAAGGGCGATGGGAGGGGCGGGGGGTTCAAGGTTCGAGTTTAGCCCCGTTCACATCTGCGTAATCCCTTGGTCAGCCTCGTTGGTGTGCTCCCGCTAATCGAAGGCTCCTTAGCAAGAACAGATTGACCCCGCAGGACACGGCGTGTACGAGGAATGAGTCAGGGCAACACGAGGGTTAAAGAATTCATTTTTTTATATTTTCCATCAAGAAAGCCTCTGAGAACATCAGGAATTCAAATTATATATGTTCATGAATACCTGAAGCTTTCATCACTATACTTCCCGTAAGCTGCATTTACTCATTTTTATGCTCTTAAACGACGATTCAGACTGAACAGAGTTGAAAACAAGATTTTCTAAAAGAATTCATTTTTTTAAATTTTCCATCAAGAAAGTGTCTCAGAACATCGGAACTTCAAATTGTGTAATATGTTCATGAAACCTGAAGCTTCCATCACTATACTGCCCGTAAGTTGCAGTTACCCATTTGTATGCTCTTAAACGACGTTTCAGACTGAACAGAGTTGAAAACTAGATTTTCTTAAAGAATTTTTTTTTTAAATTTTCCATCAAGAAAGTGTTTCAAAACAGCGGAACTACAAATTATATGAGCTTTTAATGAATACCTGAAGCTTCCATGTCTCTACTGCACGAAAGCTGCATTTACTCATTTTCATAAACGACATTTTAGGCTAAACGGAGTTGAAAACTACATTTTCTTAAACAATTCTTTTTTTTTAAAAACCGTTCCATAAATAAAGTGTCTCAGCACATCAGAACTTCAAATTGTATGATACTTTCATAAATACTTAAGCTTTCATACTGCCCGTAAGCAGCGGTGTCAAAAGTATTCACATTAATTACTTAACCCTAGTGTTGTCCTCACTCATTCCTGTCTCATTCGTGTCCTGTGGAGTCAATCTGTCTTTGCTAAAGAGCCTTCGATCACCGCGAGCACACCAACGAGGCCGACCGCGTGATTACGCAGATGTGAATAAATTGTGTATAAATACAGCGTATAAGTACACCCCTTTCATAGTGTCCTTATTCGCACATAACAACTTGTGACACCTCATTTCAATTTGAATCAATTCAGTTTATTTTGAATAGCTCAGAATAACAAATACACATTATTATTATTATTTTCTTTTTTTTTGGTAAACGCCTCAGAGGGCTTTACAATCTGGACACGTACGAAATGACGTCTCGCGTCTTGGCTAAAGAGCCTTTGATCAGCGCGAGCGCACCAACGAAGCCGACCGCGGGATTACGCAGATGTGAATAAATTGTGTATAAATACAGCGTATAAGTACACCCCTTTCATAGAACGAGAAGCGCGGGGCGGGTCGAACGGCTGGAACGCGTCCAGGCCGATCGAATGGGCTCTGGCCGCGACCGTGCCAGCCTGGGACGATTCCGCTCCTGCTCGAGAAGCCAGGCGACGGGTGATGTTTCCGCAGAGGGCGGACCAAGCGCCGCCGCCGCTGCTGAGAGCGTGGAGAGTCGCGTCCGACAGCGTCGATCGAGAGAGGGACCGCGACCGGGACAGGGACCGGGACCGGGATCACCCCCGGCGACACGTTTCTGGATCGGCAAGCTTACTTCGGGCGCACCTACCCGAAGGCGACGTACACCGCGGAGCGTCTGGAGATCGAGATCGGACGAGAGAGGTTCTGCGGAGGGTTTGTCGCGCACCCGAACGCCGTCGAGGCCCCCGGCGCCGGCCCCCCTCGGAATCTCGCTACGCCGACGCCGACGGACGGGATGTAAGTGACGCTGGACGCGCGTCCGTGGTGTTACGTGTGCGGGCGCGCGCGCCAGAACCACAGCTCGCAGTGCTACCGGAGAACGAAAGAGCTCGCGGGGGAACTCGAACGCTCCGTCGGTCGTCTGCGTTTCGAACCGTGATCCTGTGGCGGACACATTTGTGCGCGTGTGTGTGTGTGTGTGTGTGTGTGTGTGTGTGTTCTGTGTCGTTGCTTGTAACACTGGTGATGACTAAATAAATGTAAGAAAAAAAAATACAATGCAACTGTCTTGTCATGTCTTTATTTGTATCATTTATTTATTACATTTAGCATACGGGATGACTTGTAATACACCGTAAAACTCGGGTCGTTTTGACCCGAGGACGAGGCCGAGGGCTCACGGGTCATTCTGACCCCGGGGACGGGGGCCGGGAACTCGACGATAAACGTGGGTCATTCTAACTCCGGGGACGGGGGCCGGGAGCTCGACGATAAACGCGGGTCATTCTGACCCCGGGGGATGGGGGCCGAGAGCTAGACGATAAACGCGGGTCATTCTGACCCCGGGGACGGGGGCCGGGAGCTCGGCGATAAATGCGGGTCATTTAGACCCCGGGGACGAGGCCGGGAGCTCGGTGATAAACACGGGTCAGTCTGACCCGGGGGACAGGCCGAGGGCTCGCTCAAACTCGCGGGTCGTTTTGACCCGAGGACGACGGGCTTTAGGGATTCATACGTACATGCATGCATGCATACGTATACACTGGTAGTGGATCATTTTGTGACCCTGAGACCGCGATACACACATATTCATAAACACTCGAACATAGGTCTTTTTGACCCAGAAGGCAACAGGAGGGTTAAGTAGAAGTATAGATACTAGGATATAGAAATACTTTGGTAAAAGTAGAAGTATCAACTCAAGCTTTTTACTTAAGTAAAAGTATAAAAGTACTGGGTTTCAAAACTACTTAAAAGTAAAACAGTAAAAGTAATGTAAGGGGAATTTCTTTTTCCCATTCAGTACGATTTCTTAAGCCGCGTCTCAGGGGCCTATAGTGCACTACCCCACCTCCCCCCAAAACAATCATTTTTCTAAAGGCCATAGTGTTGTATTAAAATGGTATATATTGAAAAATGTGGGATGCACTAGGCTACCTGTTTCAGCTGCATATATATGCCCATTGAAAATGATCACATTTTATTACAATGCAATACATTAAAGTACCATATGTGTACTACTGAGCATTAACATGCATTTCATGGAGCGGAAGACATGATAATAACTAGTTGCCTATAAGTATTGTAATATGTATGTTGAAAAAAGTCCGTACCAGCCATATCTCACGGCAAAAAAAAGTCATAGGCGCGTTGGTTCCTTTTTAAACTCCCCGCTATGGAGCGCATCTGTAAACCTATCAACTGTATAGACATCCTATTTAACTCAAACAGACAGTCGCTGGAGAATCTCGCGCGACCGAGGAACCGCCGGAAGAGAGGAGCAGAGAGACGGAAGTATCGGGGCTCTCAAGTCTCACGCATTGAACGTGACTGTCCCTCCCGGCACAACAGCTATTCGGCGGCGCGTATTTCTCGTCGCGCGTTCTCCGAGACGGACATATTTGCAATCGGCTTCTCTGCTGTCCTTGCTTGAGAGTGACGTGATTGTAACGGTTGATTTGTGTCATGTTCAGGTGCATCGCGTACAAAACCAATAGGGTGTCGGAATGGTATATACTTCTCATCCAACTACAATCAAATTCACTCTATCCGGATGGCGCGATTTATCTGGCTAACCGGAATGAAAAACAAACCAAAATGAAATAGTAACGAGGCTATTTTTTAAAAAGTAGGGAGTAGAAAGTACAGATATTTGCGTGAAAACGTAAGGAGTAGAAGTAAAAAGTAGTCTGAAAAATAAATACTGCAGTAAAGTATAGATACTCAAAATTCCTACTTAAGTAAAGGAACGAAGTATTTGTACTTCGTTACTTGACACCTCTGCCCGTAATCTGCATTTTCTCATTTCTATGCTCTTAATCGACGTTTCACACTGAACAGTGTTGAAAACTAGATTTTCTTAAAGAATTCATTTGTTTATATTTTCCATCAAGAAAGCGTCTTCGAACATCGGAACTTCAAATTGTATGATACATTCTTAAATACCTGAAGCGTTCATCACTATACTGCTCGTAAGCTGCATTTACTCATTTGTATGCTCTTAAACGACGTTTCAGACTGAACAGAGTTGAAAACTTGATTTTCTTAAAGAATCCATTTGTTTATATTTTCCATTTTCTTAAAGCGTCTTCGAACATCGGAACTTCAAATTGTATGATACTTTCTTAAATACCTGAAGCGTTCATCACTATACTGCTCGTAAGCTGCATTTACTCATTTGTATGCTCTTAAACGACGTTTCAGACTGAACAGAGTTGAAAACTTGATTTTCTTAAAGAATTCATTTTTTTTTAAAATATGTTCAATCAAGAAAGCCTCTTAGAACATCAGAACTTCAAATTATATATGTTCATGAATACCTGAAGCTTTCATCACTATACTTCCCGTAAGCTTCGTTTACTTATTTTTATGCTCTTAAACGACGAATCAGACTGAACAGAGTTGAAAACAAGATATTTTAAAAGAATTCTTTTTTTTTTAAATTTCAATCAAGAAAGTGTCGCAGAACATCTGCACTTCAAATTGTATGATGTGTTCATGAATAACTGAAGCTTTCATCACTATACTGCCAGTTTGCTGCAGTAACTCATTTTTATGCTCTAAAACGACGTTTCAGACTGAACAGAGTTGAAAACTTGATTTTCTTAAAGAATTCATTTTTTTATATTTTCCATCAAGAAAGCCTCTGAGAACATCAGGAATTCAAATTATCTGATATGTTCATGAATTCCTGAAGCTTTCATCACTATACTTCCCGTAAGCTACATCATTTACTAATTTTTATGCTCTTAAATGACGATTCAGACTGAACAGAGTTGAAAACAAGATTTTCTAAAAGAATTCTTTTTTTTTTTAAATTTCCAATCAAGAATGTGTCTCAGAACATCGGAACTTCAAATTGTATGATACTTTCTTAAATACCTGAAGCGTTCAGCACTATACTGCTCGTAAGCTGCAGTTACTCATTTTTATGCTCTTAAACGACGTTTCAGACTGAACAGAGTTGAAAACTTGATTTTCTTAAAGAATCCTTTTTTTATATATTTTCCATCAAGAAAGTGTCTCAGAACATCGGAATTACGAATTGTTGATATTTTCATGAATACCTGAAGCTTTAATCCTGCCCGTAAACTGCATTTACTCATTTTTATGCTCTTAAACGACGTTTCAGACTGAACAGAGTTCAAAACTTGATTTTCTTAATGAATTCATTTTTTTATATTTTCCATCAAGAAAGTGTCTCAGAACATCGGAACATCAAATTGTGTAATATGTTCATGAAACCTGAAGCTTTCATCACTATACTGCCTGAAAGCTGCAGTTACCCATTTTATGCTCTTAAACGACGTTTCAGACTGAACAGAGTTGAAAACTAAATTTTCTTAAAGAACTATTTTCTTTTAATTTTCCATCAAGAAAGTGTCTCAGCACATTGGAATTACGAATTGATGATATTTTCATGAATACGTGAAGCTTTAATTCTGCACGTAAACTGCATTACTCATTTTTATGCTCTTAAACGACGTTTAAGACTGAACAGAGTTGAAAACTTGATTTTCTTAAAGAATTCATTTTTTTTATATTTTCCATCAAGAAAGCCTCTTAGAACATCAGAACTTCAAATTATATGATATGTTCATGAATACCTGAAGCTTTCATCACTATACTTCCCGTAAGCTTCGTTTACTTATTTTTATGCTCTTACACGACGAATCAGACTGAACAGAGTAGAAAACAAGATATTTTTAAAGAATTCTTTTTAAAAAAAATTTCAATCAAGAAAGTGTCTCAGAACATCTGCACTTCAAATTTTTTTTTATACTGCCAGTAAGCTGCAGTAACTCATTTTTATGCTCTTAAACGACGTTTCAGACTGAACAGAGTTCAAAACTAGATTTTCTTAAAGAATTCATTTTTTATATATTTTCCATCAAGAAAGCCTCTGAGAACATCAGGAATTCAAATTTTTGAATTCATGGTATTCATGCTCATGAATACCTGAAGCTTTCATCACTATACTTCCCGTAAGCTATATTTACTCATTTTATGCTCTTAAATGACGATTCAGACTGAACAGAGTTGAAAACAAGATTTTCTAAAAGAATTTTTTTTTTTTTTAAATTTCCAATCAAGAATGTGTCTCAGAACATCGGAACTTCAAATTGTATGATACTTTCTTAAATACCTGAAGCGTTCAGCACTATACTGCTCGTAAGCTGCAGTTACTCGTTTTTATGCTCTTAAACGACGTTTCAGACTGAACAGAGTTGAAAACAAGATTTTCTAAAAGAATTCATTTTTTTTATATTTTCCATCAAGAAAGTTTCTCAGAAAATCGGAACATCAAATTGTGTAATATGTTCATGAAACCTGAAGCTTTCATCACTAAGCTGCAGTTACCCATTTTTATGCCCTTAAACGACGTTTCAGACTGAACAGAGTTGAAATCTAGATTTTCTTAAAGAATTTTTATTTTTTAATTTTCCATCAAGAATGTGTCTCAGAACATCGGAACTTCAAATTGTATGATACTTTCTTAAATACCTGAAGCGTTCAGCACTATACTGCTTGTAAGCTGCAGTTACTCATTTTTATGCTCTTAAACGACGTTTCAGACTGAACAGAGTTCAAAACTTGATTTTCTTAAAGAATTCATTTTTTTATATTTTCCATCAAGAAAGTGTCTCAGAACATCGGAACATCAAATTGTGTAATATGTTAATGAAACCTGAAGCTTTCATCACAATACTGCCTGAAAGCTGCAGTTACCCATTTTATGCTCTTAAACGACGTTTCAGACTGAACAGAGTTGAAAACTAAATTTTCTTAAAGAACTATTTTCTTTTAATTTTCCATCAAGAAAGTGTCTCAGCACATTGGAATTACGAATTGATGATATTTTCATGAATACGTGAAGCTTTAATCCTGCACGTAAACTGCATTACTCATTTTTATGCTCTTAAACGACGTTTAAGACTGAACAGAGTTGAAAACTTGATTTTCTTAAAGAATTCATTTTTTTATATTTTCCATCAAGAAAGCCTCTTAGAACATCAGAACTTCAAATTATATGATATGTTCATGAATACCTGAAGCTTTCATCACTATACTTCCCGTAAGCTTCGTTTACTTATTTTTATGCTCTTACACGACGAATCAGACTGAACAGAGTAGAAAACAAGATATTTTTAAAGAATTCTTTTAAAAAAAAAATTCAATCAAGAAAGTGTCTCAGAAAATCTGCACTTCAAATATTTTTTTATACTACCAGTAAGCTGCAGTAACTCATTTTTATGCTCTTAAACGACGTTTCAGACTGAACAGAGTTCAAAACTAGATTTTCTTAAAGAATTCATTTTTTTAAATATATTTTCCATCAAGAAAGCCTCTGAGAACATCAGGAATTCAAATTTTTGAATTCATGGTATTCATGCTCATGAATACCTGAAGCTTTCATCACTATACTTCCCGTAAGCTATATTTACTAATTTTATGCTCTTAAATGACGATTCAGACTGAACAGAGTTGAAAACAAGATTTTCTAAAAGAATTTTTTTTTTTTTTAAATTTCCAATCAAGAATGTGTCTCAGAACATCGGAACTTCAAATTGTATGATACTTTCTTAAATACCTGAAGCGTTCAGCACTATACTGCTTGTAAGCTGCAGTTACTCATTTTTATGCTCTTAAACGACGTTTCAGACTGAACAGAGTTCAAAACTTGATTTTCTTAAAGAATTCATTTTTTTATATTTTCCATCAAGAAAGTGTCTCAGAACATCGGAACATCAAATTGTGTAATATGTTCATGAAACCTGAAGCTTTCATCACTATACTGCCTGAAAGCTGCAGTTACCCATTTTATGCTCTTAAACGACGTTTCAGACTGAACAGAGTTGAAAACTAAATTTTCTTAAAGAACTATTTTCTTTTAATTTTCCATCAAGAAAGTGTCTCAGCACATTGGAATTACGAATTGATGATATTTTCATGAATACGTGAAGCTTTAATCCTGCACGTAAACTGCATTACTCATTTTTATGCTCTTAAACGACGTTTAAGACTGAACAGAGTTGAAAACTTGATTTTCTTAAAGAATTCATTTTTTTATATTTTCCATCAAGAAAGCCTCTTAGAACATCAGAACTTCAAATTATATGATATGTTCATGAATACCTGAAGCTTTCATCACTATACTTCCCGTAAGCTTCGTTTACTTATTTTTATGCTCTTACACGACGAATCAGACTGAACAGAGTAGAAAACAAGATATTTTTAAAGAATTCTTTTAAAAAAAAATTCAATCAAGAAAGTGTCTCAGAAAATCTGCACTTCAAATTTTTTTTTATACTACCAGTAAGCTGCAGTAACTCATTTTTATGCTCTTAAACGACGTTTCAGACTGAACAGAGTTCAAAACTAGATTTTCTTAAAGAATTCATTTTTTTTAATATATTTTCCATCAAGAAAGCCTCTGAGAACATCAGGAATTCAAATTTTTGAATTCATGGTATTCATGCTCATGAATACCTGAAGCTTTCATCACTATACTTCCCGTAAGCTATATTTACTCATTTTATGCTCTTAAATGACGATTCAGACTGAACAGAGTTGAAAACAAGATTTTCTAAAAGAATTTTTTTTTTTTTTAAATTTCCAATCAAGAATGTGTCTCAGAACATCGGAACTTCAAATTGTATGATACTTTCTTAAATACCTGAAGCGTTCAGCACTATACTGCTTGTAAGCTGCAGTTACTCATTTTTATGCTCTTAAACGACGTTTCAGACTGAACAGAGTTCAAAACTTGATTTTCTTAAAGAATTCATTTTTTTATATTTTCCATCAAGAAAGTGTCTCAGAACATCGGAACATCAAATTGTGTAATATGTTCATGAAACCTGAAGCTTTCATCACTATACTGCCTGAAAGCTGCAGTTACCCATTTTATGCTCTTAAACGACGTTTCAGACTGAACAGAGTTGAAAACTAAATTTTCTTAAAGAACTATTTTCTTTTAATTTTCCATCAAGAAAGTGTCTCAGCACATTGGAATTACGAATTGATGATATTTTCATGAATACGTGAAGCTTTAATCCTGCACGTAAACTGCATTACTCATTTTTATGCTCTTAAACGACGTTTAAGACTGAACAGAGTTGAAAACTTGATTTTCTTAAAGAATTCATTTTTTTATATTTTCCATCAAGAAAGCCTCTTAGAACATCAGAACTTCAAATTATATGATATGTTCATGAATACCTGAAGCTTTCATCACTATACTTCCCGTAAGCTTCGTTTACTTATTTTTATGCTCTTACACGACGAATCAGACTGAACAGAGTAGAAAACAAGATATTTTTAAAGAATTCTTTTAAAAAAAAATTTCAATCAAGAAAGTGTCTCAGAAAATCTGCACTTCAAATTTTTTTTTATACTGCCAGTAAGCTGCAGTAACTCATTTTTATGCTCTTAAACGACGTTTCAGACTGAACAGAGTTCAAAACTAGATTTTCTTAAAGAATTCATTTTTTTTAATATATTTTCCATCAAGAAAGCCTCTGAGAACATCAGGAATTCAAATTTTTGAATTCATGGTATTCATGCTCATGAATACCTGAAGCTTTCATCACTATACTTCCCGTAAGCTATATTTACTCATTTTATGCTCTTAAATGACGATTCAGACTGAACAGAGTTGAAAACAAGATTTTCTAAAAGAATTTTTTTTTTTTTTAAATTTCCAATCAAGAATGTGTCTCAGAACATCGGAACTTCAAATTGTATGATACTTTCTTAAATACCTGAAGCGTTCAGCACTATACTGCTTGTAAGCTGCAGTTACTCATTTTTATGCTCTTAAACGACGTTTCAGACTGAACAGAGTTCAAAACTTGATTTTCTTAAAGAATTCATTTTTTTATATTTTCCATCAAGAAAGTGTCTCAGAACATCGGAACATCAAATTGTGTAATATGTTCATGAAACCTGAAGCTTTCATCACTATACTGCCTGAAAGCTGCAGTTACCCATTTTATGCTCTTAAACGACGTTTCAGACTGAACAGAGTTGAAAACTAAATTTTCTTAAAGAACTATTTTCTTTTAATTTTCCATCAAGAAAGTGTCTCAGCACATTGGAATTACGAATTGATGATATTTTCATGAATACGTGAAGCTTTAATTCTGCACGTAAACTGCATTACTCATTTTTATGCTCTTAAACGACGTTTAAGACTGAACAGAGTTGAAAACTTGATTTTCTTAAAGAATTCATTTTTTTATATTTTCCATCAAGAAAGCCTCTTAGAACATCAGAACTTCAAATTATATGATATGTTCATGAATACCTGAAGCTTTCACCACTATACTTCCCGTAAGCTTCGTTTACTTATTTTTATGCTCTTACACGACGAATCAGACTGAACAGAGTAGAAAACAAGATATTTTTAAAGAATTCTTTTTAAAAAAAATTTCAATCAAGAAAGTGTCTCAGAACATCTGCACTTCAAATTTTTTTTTATACTGCCAGTAAGCTGCAGTAACTCATTTTTATGCTCTTAAACGACGTTTCAGACTGAACAGAGTTCAAAACTAGATTTTCTTAAAGAATTCATTTTTTATATATTTTCCATCAAGAAAGCCTCTGAGAACATCAGGAATTCAAATTTTTGAATTCATGGTATTCATGCTCATGAATACCTGAAGCTTTCATCACTATACTTCCCGTAAGCTATATTTACTCATTTTATGCTCTTAAATGACGATTCAGACTGAACAGAGTTGAAAACAAGATTTTCTAAAAGAATTTTTTTTTTTTTTAAATTTCCAATCAAGAATGTGTCTCAGAACATCGGAACTTCAAATTGTATGATACTTTCTTAAATACCTGAAGCGTTCAGCACTATACTGCTCGTAAGCTGCAGTTACTCGTTTTTATGCTCTTAAACGACGTTTCAGACTGAACAGAGTTGAAAACAAGATTTTCTAAAAGAATTCATTTTTTTTATATTTTCCATCAAGAAAGTTTCTCAGAAAATCGGAACATCAAATTGTGTAATATGTTCATGACACCTGAAGCTTTCATCACTAAGCTGCAGTTACCCATTTTTATGCCCTTAAACGACGTTTCAGACTGAACAGAGTTGAAATCTAGATTTTCTTAAAGAATTTTTATTTTTTAATTTTCCATCAAGAATGTGTCTCAGAACATCGGAACTTCAAATTGTATGATACTTTCTTAAATACCTGAAGCGTTCAGCACTATACTGCTTGTAAGCTGCAGTTACTCATTTTTATGCTCTTAAACGACGTTTCAGACTGAACAGAGTTCAAAACTTGATTTTCTTAAAGAATTCATTTTTTTATATTTTCCATCAAGAAAGTGTCTCAGAACATCGGAACATCAAATTGTGTAATATGTTAATGAAACCTGAAGCTTTCATCACTATACTGCCTGAAAGCTGCAGTTACCCATTTTATGCTCTTAAACGACGTTTCAGACTGAACAGAGTTGAAAACTAAATTTTCTTAAAGAACTTTCTTTTAATTTTCCATCAAGAAAGTGTCTCAGCACATTGGAATTACGAATTGATGATATTTTCATGAATACGTGAAGCTTTAATCCTGCACGTAAACTGCATTACTCATTTTTATGCTCTTAAACGACGTTTCAGACTGAACAGAGTTGAAAACTAGATTTTCTTAAAGAATTCCTTTTTTTTTATATTTTCCATCAAGTAAGCCTCTGAGAACATCAGGAATTCAAATTATATGATATATTCATGAATACCTGAAGCTTTCATCACTATACTTCCCGTAAGCTGCATTTACTCATTTTTATGCTCTTAAACGACGTTTCAGACTGAACAGAGTTGAAAACTTGATTTTCTAAAAGAATTCATTTTTTTACAATTTTCCATCAAGAAAGTGTCTCAGAACATCGGAACTTCAAATTGTGTAATATGTTCATGAAACCTGAAGCTTTCATCACTATATTGCCCGTAAGCTGCAGTTACCCATTTTTATGCCCTTAAACGACGTTTCAGACTGAACAGAGTTGAAATCTAGATTTTCTTAAAGAATTTTTATTTTTTAATTTTCCATCAAGAAAGTGTTTCAAAACAGCGGAACTACAAATTATATGAGCTTTTAATGAATACCTGAAGCTTCCATGTCTCTACTGCCCGAAAGCTGCATTTACTCATTTTCATACACGACATTTTAGGCTAAACGGAGTTGAAAACTACATTTTCTTCAACAATTCTTTTTTTTTTTTAACCGTTCCATAAATAAAGTGTCTCAGCACATCAGAACTTCAAATTGTATGATACTTTCATAAATACTTAAGCTTTCATACTTAAGCTTAAGCTTTCGTAAGCAGCGGTGTCAAAAGTATTCACATTAATTACTTAACCCTCGTGTTGTCTTCACTCATTCCTCGCACACCCCGTGTCCTGCGGAGTCAATCTGTCTTTGCTAAAGAGCCTTAGATCAGCGCGAGCGCACCAACGACGCCGAACGCGCGATTACACAGATGTGAATAAATTGTGTATAAATATAGCGCATAAGTACATCCCTTTCATAGTGTCCTTATTCGCACATAACAACTTGTGACACATCATTTCAATTTGAATCATTTCAGTTTATTTTGAATAGCTCAGAATAACAAATACACATTATTATTATTATTTTCTTTTTTTTGGTAAACGCCTCAGAGGGCTTTACAATCTGGACACATACGAAATGACGTTTCGCGTCTTGGCTAAAGAGCCTTCGATCAGCGCGAGCACACCAACGAGGCCGACCGCGGGATTACGCAGATGTGAATAAACTGTGTATAAATACAGCGTATAAGTACACCCCTTTCATAGAACGAGAAGCGCAGGGCGGGTCGAACGGCTGGAACGCGATCCCGTCCAGGCCGATCGAATGGGCTCTGGCCGCGACCGTGCCGGCCTGGGACGATTCCGCTCCCGCTCCAGAAGCCAGGCGACGGGTGATGTTTCCGCAGAGGGCGGACCAAGCGCCGCCGCCGCTGCTGAGAGCGTGGAGAGTCGCGTCCGACAGCGTCGATCGAGAGAGGGACCGCGACCGGGACAGGGACCGGGACCGGGACCGAGTCTTTGACGATTCCGCGATTGCACGAGGGGCGGGCCGCCGCCGCGACCGAATCCGAACGTTGAAAATGATCACATTTTATTACAATGAAAGTACCATATGTGTACTACTGAGTAGAAAGTACAGATATTTGCGTGAAAACGTAAGGAGTAGAAGTAAAAAGTAGTCTGAAAAATAAATACTCCAGTAAAGTATAGATACTCAAAATTCCTACTTAAGTAAAGTAACGAAGTATTTGTACTTCGTTGCTTGACACCTCTGCCCGTAATCTGCATTTTCTCATTTGTATCGACGTTTCACACTGAACATGACGATTCAGACTGAACAGAGTTGAAAACTTGATTTTCTTAAAGAATTCATTTTTTTAAATATTTTCCATTAAGAAAGCCTCTGAGAAAATCAGGAATTCAAATTATATGATATGTTCATTAATACCTGAAGCTTTCATCACTATACTTCCCGTAAGCTTCGTTTACTTATTTTTATGCTCTTAAACGACGAATCAGACTGAACAGAGTTGAAAACAAGATATTTTTAAAGAATTATTTTTTTTAAAATTTCAATCAAGAAAGTGTCTCAGAACATCGGAACTTCAAATTGTGTAATATGTTCATGAAACCTGAAGCTTTCATCACTATATTGCCCGTAAGCTGCAGTTACCAATTATTTCCTCATCAGTCAATATTTAAAAAGGGGTCTCTCTCTCTCTCTCTCTCTCTCTCTGTCTCTCTCACTGTCTGTCTCTCTCACTGTCTGTCTGTCTCTCTCACTGTCTGTCTCTCTCACTGTCTGTCTGTCTGTCTGTCTGTCTGTCTGTCTGTCTGTCTGTCTCTCTCACTGTCTGTCTGTCTGTCTCTCTCACTGTCTGTCTGTCTGTCTCTCTCACTGTCTGTCTCTCTCACTGTCCGTCTGTCTGTCTGTCTGTCTGTCTCTCTCTCTCACTGTCTCTTTGTCTGTCTGTCTCTCTCACTGTCTGTCTGTCTGTCTGTCTGTCTGTCTGTCTGTCTGTCTGTCTGTCTGTCTGTCTCTTTGTCTGTCTGTCTCTCTCACTGTCTCTGTGTCTCTCTGTCCGTCTGTCTGTCTCTCTCACTGTCTGTCTGTCTGTCTGTCTGTCTGTCTGTCTGTCTGTCTCTCTCACTGTCTGTCTCTCTGTCTGTCTGTCTGTCTGTCTGTCTGTCTGTCTCTCTCACTTTCTCTTTGTCTGTCTGTCTCTCATTCTCACTGTCTCTGTGTCTGTCTGTCTCTCTCACTGTCTCTCTGTCTGTCTCTCTCACTGTCTCTCTGTCTGTCTGTCTGTCTCTCTCACTGTCTGTCTCTCTGTCTCTCTCACTGTCTGTCTGTCTGTCTCTCTGTCTCTCTCACTGTCTCTCTCTGTCTCTCTCACTGTCTCTCTGTCTCTGTCTGTCTCTCTGTCTCTGTCTGTCTCTGTCTGTGTCTCTCTCTCTCGTTGCTTGTAACACTGGTGATGACTAAATAAATGTAAGAAAAAAAATACAATGCAACTGTCTTGTCATGTCTTTATTTGCATCATTTATTTATTACATTTAGCATACGGGATGACTTGTAATACAACGTAAAACTCGGGTCGTTTCGACCCGAGGACGAGGCCGAGGGCTCACGGGTCATTCTGACCCCAGGGACGGGGGCCGGGAACTCGACGATAAACGCGGGTCATTCTGACCCCGGGGGACGGGGGCCGAGAGCTAGACGATAAATGCGGGTCATTCTGACCCCGGGGACGGGGGCCGGGAGCTCGGCGATAAATGCGGGTCATTTAGACCCCGGGGACGAGGCCGGGAGCTCGGTGATATACGCGGGTCATCCTGACCCCGAAGACGGGGGCCGGGAGCTCGGCTATATACTCGGGTCATTCTGACCCCCGGGGACGAGGCCGGGAGCTCGGCGATAAACACGGGTCATTCTGACCCAGGGGGACGAGGCCGGGAGCTCTGCGATGAACGCGGGTCATTCTGACCCCGAAGACGGGGGCGGGAGCTCGGCGATATACGCGGGTCATTCTGACCCAGGGGGACGGGGGCCGGGAGCTCGGCAATATACGCGGGTCATTCGGACCCAGGGGGACGGGGGCCGGGAGCTCGGCTATATACGCGGGTCATTCTGACCCCAGGGGACGGGGGCTGGGAGCTCGGCGATCAACGCGGGTCATTCTGACCCGAGGGACCCTCGTCCCTCGGGTCAGGGGGCTCGCTCGAACTCGAGGGTCGAACAGACCTCAGGGCGACGGCGAGGGCTCGGTGGAAAGACGCGGGTCGTTTTGACCCGAGGACGACAGGCTTTAGGGATTCATACGTATATGCACGCATGCATGCGTACGTATACACTGGTAGTGTGTCATTTTTTGACCCTGAGACCGCTATACACACAAATACATAAACACTCGAACGTGGGTCTTTTTGACCCAGAAGGCAATAGGAGGGTTAAGAAAATCTAGTTTTCAACACTGTTCAGTGTGAATCGTCGATTAAGAACATACAAATGAGTAAATGCAGATTACAGGCAGAGGTGTCAAGTAACGAAGTACAAATACTTCGTTACTTTACTTAAGTAGGAATTTTGAGTATCTATACTTTACTGGAGTATTTTTTTTCAGACTACTTTTTACTTCTACTCCTTACTTTTTCACGCAAATATCTGTACTTTCTACTCCCTACTTTTTAAAAAATAGCCTCGTTACTATTTCATTTTGGTTTGTTTTTCATTGAATTTGATTGTGGTTGGAAGAGAAGTATATACCTTTCCGACACCCTATTGTTTTTTTACGCGATGCACCTGAACATGACACGAATCAAACGTTACAATCACGTCACTCTCAAGCAAGGACAGCAGAGAAGCCGATTGCAAATATGTCCATCTCGGAGAACGCGCGATGAGAAATACGCGCCGCCGAATATCTGTTGTGCCGGGAGGGACAGTCACGTTCAATGCGTGAGACTTGAGAGCCCCGATACTTCCGTCTCTCTGCTCCTCTCTGCCAGCGGTTGAAGTTCCGATGTTCTAAGATGGAAAATATAAAAAAAATGAATTCTTTAAGAAAATCTAGTTTTCAACACTGTTCAGTGTGAAACGTCGATTACGAACATACAAATGAGTAAATACTTCCGTCTCTCTGCTCCTCTCTGCCGGCGGTTCCCCGGTCGCGCGAGTTTCTCCAGCGACTGTCTGTTTGGGGTAAATAGGATGTCTATACAGCTGATAGGTTTACAGATGCGCTCCATAGCGGGGAGTTTAAAAAGGAACCAACGCGCCTATGACTTTTTTTTTTTTGCCGTGAGATATGGCTGGTATGGACTTTTTTCAACATACATATTACAATACTTATAGGCAACTAGTTATTATCATGTCTTCCGCTCCATGAAATGCATGTTAATGCTCAGTAGTACACATATGGTACTTTAATGTATTGCATTGTAATAAAATGTGATCATTTTCAAGGACATATATATGCAGCTGAAACAGGTAGCCTAGTGCATCCCACATTTTTCAATATACCATTTTAATACAACATTATGGCCTTGAGAAAAATGATTGTTTTGGGGGGAGGTGGGGTAGTGCACTATAGGCCCCTGAGACGCGGCTTAAGAAATCGTACTGAATGGGAAAAAGAAATTCCCCTTACATTACTTTTACTGTTTTACTTTTAAGTAGTTTTGAAACCCAGTACTTTTATACTTTTACTTAAGTAAAAAGCTTGAGTTGATACTTCTACTTTTACCAAAGTATTTCTATATCCTAGCATCTATACTTCTACTTAACTCTCCTGTTGCCTTCTGGGTCAAAAAGACCCACGTTCGAGTGTTTATGTATTTGTGTGTATCGCGGTCTAAGGGTCACAAAATGATCCACGACCAGTGTATACGTATGCATGCATGCATGTACGTATGAATCAGTCAAGCACGTCGTCCTCGGGTTAAAACGACTCGCGTCTTTCCACCGAGCCCTCGCCGTCGCCCTGGGGTCTGTTCGACCCTCGAGTTTGAGCGAGCCCTCGGCCTCGTCCCCCG
Source organism: Clinocottus analis (assembly GCF_023055335.1). Lineage (NCBI taxonomy): Eukaryota > Metazoa > Chordata > Actinopteri > Perciformes > Cottidae > Clinocottus > Clinocottus analis. Next base: position 12,351,177 of record NW_027175832.1, on the reverse strand, counting down.
AGTCAAACTGACCCGTGTTTATCGCCAAGCTCGCGGCCCCCGTCCCCAGGGTCAGAATGACCCGCATATATTGCCGAGCTCCCGGCCCTCGTCCACGGGGTCAGAATGACCCGCGTTTATCGCCGAGCTCCCGGCCTTGTCCCCCGGGGTCAGACTGAACCGCGTATATCGCTGAGCTCCCGGCCTCGTCACCGGGGTCAGACTGACCCGCGTTTATCGCCGAGCTCCCGGCCTCGTCCCCCGGGGTCAGACTGACCCGCGTTTATCGCCGAGCTCCCGGCCTCGTCCCCGGGGTCAGACTGACCCGCGTATATCGCTGAGCTCCCGGCCTCGTCACCGGGGTCAGACTGACCCGCGTATATCGCTGAGCTCCCGGCCTCGTCCCCCGGGGTCAGACTGACCCGCGTATATCACCGAGCTCCCGGCCTCGTCCCCGGGGTCTAAATGACCCGCATTTATCGCCGAGCTGCCGGCCCCCGTGCCCGGGGTCAGAATGACCCGCGTTTATCGTCGAGCTCTCGGCCCCCGTCCCCCGGGGTCAGAATGACCCTTGTTTATAGCCGAGCTCCCGGCCTCGCCGTAGTCCCCGGGGTCAGAATGACCCGTGAGCCCTCGGCCTCGTCCTCGGGTCGAAACGACCCGAGTTTTACGTTGTATTACAAGTCATCCCGTATGCTAAATGTAAAAAATAAATGAATAAATGATACAAATAAAGACATGACAAGACAGTTGCATTGTATTGTTTTTTTCTTACATTTATTTTGTCATCACCAGTGTTACAAGCAACGACACAGAACAAACACACACACACACACACACACACACACACACACACACGCACGCACGCACGCACACACACACACACACACACACACACACACACACACACACACACACACACACACACACACACACAAACACACACGCGCACAAACGGAGCCTGGCTCTCCAGCCAAACGGGCGAACCGACGTTCGGATTCGGTCGCGGCGGCGGCGGCGGCCCGCCCCTCGGGCAAACGCGGAATCGTCAAAGGCCCGGTCCCGGTCCCGGTGCCGGTCGCGGTCCCTCTCTCGATCGAGGCTGTCGGACGCGACTCTCCACGCTCTCAACAGCGGCGGCGGCGCTTGGTCCGCCCTCTGCAGAAACATCACCCGTCGCCTGGCTTCTCGAGCGGGAGCGGAATCGTCCCAGGCCGGCACGGTCGCGGCCAGAGCACATTCGATCGGCCTGGACGGGATCGCGTTCCAGCCGTTGGACATGCCCCGCGCTTCTCGTTCTACGAAAGGGGTGTACTTATACGCTGTATTTATACACAATTTATTCACATCTGCGTAATCCAGCAGTCGGCTTCGTTGGTGCGCTCGCGCTGATCGAAGGCTCTTTAGCCAAGACGCGTGACGTCATTTCGTACGTGTCCAGATTGTAAAGCCCTCTAAGGCGTTTACAAAAAAAGAAAATAATGATGTGTATTTGTTATTCTGAGCTATTCAAAATGAAATGAATTGATTCAAATTGAAATGAGGTGTCACAAGTTATTATGTGCGAATAAGGACACTATGAAAGGGGTGTACTTATACGCTGCATTTATACACAATTTATTCACATCTGCGTAATCCCGCAGTCGGCTTCGTTGGTGCGCTCGCGCTGATCGAAGGCTCATTAGCCAAGACGCGTGACGTCATTTCGTACATGTCCAGATTATAAAGCCCTCTGAGGTGTTTATAAAAAAAAAAGAAAATAATAATAGTGTGTATTTGTTATTCTGAGCTATTCAAAATAACCTGAATTGATTCAAATTGAAATGAGGTGTCACAAGTTATTATGTGCGAATAAGGACACTATGAAAGGGGTGTACTTATACGCTGTATTTATACACAATTTATTCACATCTGCGTAATCCCGCGGTCGGCTTCGTTGGTGCGCTCGCGCTGATCGAAGGCTCTTTAGCCAAGACGCGTGACGTCATTTCGTACGTGTCCAGATTGTAAAGCCCTCTGAGGCGTTTACAAAAAAAATTGAAAATAATAATGTGGTTTTGTTATTCTGAGCTATTCAAAATAACCTGAATTGATTCAAATTGAAATGAGGTGTCACAAGTTATTATGTGCGAATAAGGACACTATGAAAGGGGTGTACTTATACGCTGTATTTATACACAATTTATTCACATCTGCGTAATCGCTCGGTCGGCTTCGTTGGTGTGCTCGCGCTGATCGAAGGCTCTTTAGCAAAGACAGATTGACCCCGTAGGACATGGGGTGTGCGAGGAATGAGTGAGGACAACACGAGGGTTAAAAAAAAGAATTACTTATGAAAATCTAGTTTTCAACTCTGTTCGGTCTGAAACGTAGTTTTAGAGAATAAAAATTAGTAAATGCAGCTTACGGGCAATGATGAAAGCTTCAGATATTCATGAAAACGTCATACAATTTATAGTTCCGATGTTCTGAGACACTTTCTTGATGGAAAAGTTAAAAAAAGAATTCCTTATGAAAATCTAGTTTTCAACTCTGTTCGGTCTGAAACGTCGTTTTAGAGCATAAAAATGAGTAAATGCAGCTTACGGGCAGTATAGTGATGAAAGCCTCAGGTATTCATGAAAACGTCATACAATTTATAGTTCCGATGTTCTAAGACACTTTCTTGATGGAAAAGTAAAAAAAAAAAAAGAATTCCTTATGAAAAGCTAGTCTTCAACTCGGTTTGGTCTTAAACGTCGTTTAAGAGCATAAAAATGAGTAAATGCGGCTTACGGCAGTATAGTGATGAAAGCTTCAGGTATTCATGAAAACGTCATACAATTTATAGTTCCGATTTTCTAAGACACTTTCTTGATGGAAAAGTTAAAAAAAAAAGAATTCCTTATGAAAATCTAGTTTTCAACTCTGTTCGGTCTGAAACGTCGTTTAAGAGCATAAAAATGAGTAAATGCATCTTACGGGCAGTATAGTGATGAAAGCTTCAGGTATTCATGAAAACGTCATACAATTTGTAGTTCCGATGTTCTGAGACACTTTCTTGATGGAAAAGTTAAAAAAAAGAATTCCTTATGAAAATCTAGTTTTCAACTCTGCTCGGTCTGAAACGTCGTTTTAGAGCATAAAAATGAGTAAATGCAGCGTACGGGTGAAAAGCTTCAGGTATTCATGAAAACGTCATACAATTTATAGTTCCGATGTTCTGAGACACTTTCTTGATGGAAAAGTAAAAAAAAGAATTCCTTATGAAAATCTAGTTTTCAACTCTGTTCGGTCTGAAACGTCGTTTTAGAGCATAAAAATGAGTAAATGCAGCTTACGGGCAGTATAGTGATGAAAGCTTCAGGTATTCATGAAAACGTCATACAATTTGTAGTTCCGATGTTCTCAGACAATTTCTTGATGGAAAATTAACCCTCGTGTGGCCTCACCGATCCGTACACACCCCGTGTCCTGCGGGTCAAACTGTCCAATGTCCTTTCATCTGGAGCCTTCGATGCGTGGGCGCTCACACCACTTGCAAACAGCAGAGTGTTGATAATGCACTCGGGTCATTTTGACCCAAGGACAACTGCAGGGGCTCGGTGACACACAAGGGTCATTTAGACCCAATGAGAACGGCGGAGTGTTGATGATACACGAGGGTCATTTCGACCCGAGGACAACGGCAGGGGCACGGTGATACTAAAGGGTCATTTTGACCCAAGGACAACGGCAGGGGCATGGTGATACTCAAGGGTCATTTTGACCCAAGGACAACGGCAGAGTGTTGATGATACACAAGGGTCATTTCGACCCGAGGACAACGGCAGGGGCCTGGTGATAATCAAAGGTAATTTCGACCCAAGGACAACGGCAAAGCGGTTCCAACTGTAGCACCCCCGAGCACGAAGGACCTTGGGAAGGCACTTCTCTGAATCAGTTCGGGGAGAATTGAAAGTTTGCTGCAACCCGACTAATACGGCCCTTTCCAACAGTTCCGATGGTCCTATCCTCGAGCCCGCAGGACCTCGGGAAGGCACTTTTCTAAATCGGCCATTTTGTTTTCGCTTCTTCGGCTCGTGCAGCTTTCGCGAAAAGTCGGAAGCACTCGAGTTTGCCGCGCTCCCACTGATACGGCCGTTGCGGTTCCGACGATCCCGGCGCCGAGCTCGAGGGACCTCGGGAAGGCCCTTTTCTAAATCGGCCATTTTGTTTTCGCTTCTTCTGCTCGTGCAGCTTTCGCGAAAAGTCGGAAGCACTCGAGTTTGCCACCCTCCCACTGATACGGCCGTCACGGTTCCGACGATCCCATCGCCTAGCTCGAGGGACCTCGGGAAGGCACTTTTCTAAATCGGCCATTTTGTTTTCGCTTCTTCGGCTCCTGCAGCTTTCACGAAAAGTCGGAAGCACTCGAGTTTGCCGCGCTCCCACTAACACGGCTGTCGCGGTTCCGACGATCCCGTCGCCGTGCTCGCGGGTCCTCGGGAAGGCACTTTTCTAAATCGGCCATTTTGTTTTCGCTTCTTCGGCTCCTGCAGCTTTCGCGAAATGTCGGAAGCACTCGAGTTTGCCGCGCTCCCACTAATACGGCCGTCGCGGTTCTGACGATCCCGTCCCCGAGCTCACGGGACCCTGGGAAGTCACTTTTCTAAATCGGCCATTTTGTTTTTTCTTCTTCGGCTAGTGTAGCTTTCATAGAAAGTCGGAAGCACTCGAGTTTGCCGTGCTCCCACTGATACGGCCCTCGCGGTTCCGACGACCCCGTCGCCGATCTCGCGCGACCTCGGGAAGGCACTTTTCTAAATCGGCCATTTTGTTTTCGCTTCTTCGGCTCCTGCAGCTTTCGCGAAAAGTCGGAAGCACTCGAGTTTGCCGCGCTCCCACTAATACGGCCGTCGCGGTTCCGACGATCCCGTCCCCGAGCTCACGGGACCCTGGGAAGTCACTTTTCTAAATCGGCCATTTTGTTTTTTCTTCTTCGGCTAGTGTAGCTTTCACAGAAAGTCGGAAGCACTCGAGTTTGCCGTGCTCCCACTGATACGGCCGTCGCGGTTCCGACGACCCCGTCGCCGATCTCGCGCGACCTCGGGAAGGCAGTTTTTGAAATCGGCCATTTTGTTTTCGCTTCTTCGCCTCTGCAGCTTTCGCGAAAAGCCGGAAGCACTCGAGTTTGCCGCGCTCCCACTAATACGGCTGTCGCGGTTCCGATGATCCCGTCGTCGTGCTCGCGGGACCTCGGGAAGGCACTTTTCTAAATCGGCCATTTGGTTTTCGCTTCTTCGGCTCGTGTAGCTTTCGCGAAAAGTCGGAAGCACTCGAATTTGCCGGACTCCCACTAATACGGCCGTCGCGGGTCCGACGAACCCGTCGCCATGCTCGCGGGACCTCGGGAAGGCAGTTTTTGAAATCGGCCATTTTGTTTTCGCTTCTTCGGCTCGTGTAGCTTTTACAGATAGTCGGAATGACTTGAGTTTTCTGCCTCCCACTAACACGGCCGTCGCGGTTCCAACTGTCCCGTCCACGAGCTCTTTGGACCTCGGGAAGTCACTTTTCTAAATCGGCCATTTTGTTTTTTTGCTTCTTCGGCTAGTGTAGCTTTCACAAAAAGTCGGAAGGACTCAAGTTTTCTGCCTCCCACTAACATGGCCGTCGCGGTTCCAACGGTCCCGTCCACGAGCTCGCAGGACCTCGGGAAGTCACTCTTCTAAATCGGCCATTTTGTTTTCGCTTCTTCGGCTCGTGCAGCTTTTACAGAAAGTCGGAAGGACTCGAGTTTTCTGCCTCCCACTAACACGGCCGTCACGGTTCAACGGTCCCGTCCACGAGCTCTTTGGACCTTGGGAAGTCACTTTTCTAAATCGGCCATTTTTTATTTTTTTTTGCTTCTTCGGCTAGTGTAGCTTTAAAAGAAGGTCGGAGGCACTCGAGATTGCTGCCTCCCACTAATATGGCCGTTGCGATTCAAACGGTACCATCCGCTAGCTTGTAGGACCAAAAGACACACCTTGATCCGAGGACAAGGGGAGGATGTGGAATTACATGAAATTGTGTGTGTGTGCGCTATTGCTTGTAACACTGGGGGTTATAACTATACAAAATAAAACAATATACTACAACTGTCTGTGTCCTGTGATCATTCGGAGGCCGGCGAGGCTTTGTGTGACTTGTGTGCGAAGCTTTCACATTTCATATCTTGACACGGGTCGCTCAACGGGGGAGTCGTTTTTGATCGAAAATGGAAAAAAATGAATTCTTCAAAGAAAATCAAGTTTTCAACTCTGTTCAGCCTTAAACATCGTTTACGGGCATAACAATGAGGAAATAAAGCTTTCAGGCAGTATAGTGATAAAAGCATCAGGTATTCATGAAAATATGCTTTACGTTAACACAGTGTGGTTTCACGTGGGTATGGATTAACATTAATTGGGTGTGGCTTCACGTTAATGGGGTGTGGCTTCATGTTAAAGCAGTATGGCCTATTGTGGGGCGTGGCTTCACATTAATTGGGTGTGGCTTTATGTTAAGGAGTGTGGCTTCACTTTAATGGTGTGTGGCTTTAAATGAAAGAGGTTTGGCATCAAATTAAAGGGGTGTGGCTTTTAGTGAAAGGGGTGTGTCTTCGCATTAAATGTGTGTGGCTTTACTTTAACGGATGTGGCTTCACATTAACGGGGTGTGGTTTCACGATATTGGGGTGGGGCGTTACAATTACTGGGCGTGGCTTCACATTACTTGTTTGTGACTTCATGTTAACAGGGGTGGCTTCATGTTAACGGTGTGTGGCTTCAGGTTAATGGGGTGTGGCTTTCACATTAATGGGTTTTGGCTTCACGTTGAAGGGGTGTGGCTAGACATTAAATGGGTGTGGCTTCACGTTAACGTGGTGTGCCTTCACATTGAAGGGGTGGGGCTTCACAATAAATGGATGTGGCTTCAAGAGAATGGCTTGTGGCTTCATGCTGAAGGCGTGTGGCTTTACGTTAACGGGGTGTGGCTACAGGGTAACAGGGCATTAAATGGGTGTGGCTTCACAATACAGCTTCATGTTAACAAGGATGTGGCTTCACTTCGAGGGGTGTGGTTTCAAATTAAAGGAAAGTGGCATCACATGACTTTACGTAAAAGGGGTGTGGCTTAACATAAACGGGGTGTGGCTTCACGTTGGATGGCTGTGGCTTTACATTAACTGGGTGTGGCTTTACGTTAATGGGGTGGCTTCACGTTATATGGCTATTGCCTAACGTTAATGGGGTGTGGCTTTACATTAATGGGTTGTGGCATCAAATCAAAGGATTCTTGCATCACATTAAATGGGTGTGACTTTACGTGAAGAGGGTGTGGCTTCACAATAACCGGGTGTGGCTTAACATTAACAGGGTGAGGCTTCAAATTAACGGGTGTGGCTTCACATTAAAGGGGTGTGGCTTCAAATTAAAGGGAACTGGCTTCACATGACTCCATGTAAAAGGGGTGTGGCTTCACATTAACTGTGTGTGGCTTCACGTTGACGGGGTATGGATTCACGTTAATGTGGTCTGGCTTCATGTTAACGGTGTGTGGTTTCACGTTCGTAACGTTAATGGGGGCGTGGCTTAGCGTTAAAGGGGTGTGGTCTATTGTTAACTGGGCCTGGCTTCACATTAATCGGGTGTGGCTTTATGTTAATGGCGTGTGGCTTCAGGTTAACAGGGTGTAAAATAGATGTGGCTTCACAATAAGGCTTCATGTTAACAAGGATGTGGCTTCACTTTACCGGGGCGTGGCTTCAAATTAAAGGTGTCTGGCATCAAATTAAAGAGGTGTGACTTTACTTTAGGGGTGTGTCTTCACATTAAATGTGTGTGGCTTCACGTTAAAGGAGTATGGCCTAACGTTAACGGGGTGTGGATTCACATTAATGGGGTGTGGCATCAAATTAAAGGATTCCTTTATCACATTAAATGGGTGTGAAGTGGGTGTGGCTTCACAATAACACTGTGTGGTTTCACATAAATGGGGTGTGGCTTCATGTTAACGTGGCTTCAGGTTAACAGGGTGTGAAATGGGTGTGGCTTCACAATAAGGCTTCATGTTAACAAGGATGTGGCTTCACTTTAACTGGGTGTGGCTTCACATTAAATGGTTGTGGCTTCACATTAAATGGTTGTGGCTTCACATTACTTGTGTCTGACTTCAGTTAACAGGGGTGGCTTCAAGTTATTGGGGTGTGGCATCACTTTACTGGGGTGTGTCTTTATGTTAATGGAGATAGGCTTAAAGTTGAAGGGGTGTGGCTTCAAATTAATGTTGTATGGCATTACAAAAAAGCATCATGTTAACAATGGTGTGGCTCGAAATTAAAGGAGTCTGCCATCACATTAAAGGGGTGTGACTTTACGTGGACGGGTTGTGACTTCAAGTTATTGAGGTGTGGCTTCATATTAAATGGGTGTGGCTTCACGTTAACAGGATGTGGCTTTACATTAATAGGGGAGTGGCTTTACGTTAATTGGGTGTGGCATCACATTAACTGGGTATGTTTCAAGATATCGCGGTGGGGCGTTAAATTTACTGGGCGTGGCTTCACATTACTTGTTTGTGACTTCACATTAACAGGGGTGGCTTCATGTTAACGGTGTGTGGCTTCAGGTAAACGGACTGTGGCTTCAATTTAATGAGGTATGCCTTCACATTAATGGGTTTTGGCTTCACGTTGAAGGGGTGTGGCTTCACATTAACAGGGTGTGCCTTCACGTTAACGTGGTGTGCTTTCAATTAAAGGAGTGTGGCTTCATGTTAAATGGATGTGGCTTCATGTGATTGGGTTGTGAGTTCACGCTGAAGGGGTGTGGCTTCACATTACCTGGGTGTGGCATCACATTGAAGGGGTATAGCTTCAGGTTAACTGGGTGTGGCTTCACATTAATTTGGTGAAGCTTTACATTAACGGGGTGTGGCAACACGTTAAAGTGGTGTGGCTTTACATTAACAGGTTGTGGATTTACGTTACTGGGGTGTGGCTTCACGTCAACGGGGTGTAGGTTCACGTTAAATGGATGTGGCGTCACGTTAACGGTGCGTGGCTTCACATTAACGGGGTTTGGATTCACGTTAATGGGGTGTGCCTTCATGTCAAAGGAGTGTTGCTTAACGTTAATCGGGTGTAGCTTCACGTTAACGGGGTGTGGCTTCAGTTTAACACGGTGTGCCTTGACGTTAAATGGATGTGGCTTCACGTTAATGGGGTGTGGCTTCACCATGAAAGGGTTTGGCTTCATATTAAAGAGGTGTGGCAACACGTTGAAGGGGTGTGGCTTTACATTCACAGGGTTAGCATTCACACTAATGAAGTGTGGCTTCACGTCAAGGGGGCGTTGCTTCACATTAAATGGATTTGGCTTCATGTTAACTGTGTGTGGCTTCACATTAATGGGGTGTGGCTTCCCATTCACGGGGTTTGGCTTCAAGTTAATGTCATGTGGCTTCACAATATAGCTTCACGTTAACAAGGGTGTGGCTTTACTTTAACGGGGTCTGGCTTCATATTAATGGAGTCTGGCATCACATTAAAGGGGTGTGACTTTACGTGAAAGGGGTGTGGCTTGAAGTTAATAGGGTGTGGATTCACGTTAAAAGGGGTTTGGCTTCCCGAGTCAGAATGACCCGCGTTTGTCGTCGATTTCAAGGCCCCTGTCCCCGGGGTCTGAATGACCCTCGTTTATAGCCGAGCGCCCGGCCTCGCCGTCGTCCCCGGGGTCAGAATGACCCGTGAGCCCTCGGCCTCGTCCACGGGTCGAAACGACCCGAGTTTTACGTTGTATTACAAGTCATCCCGTATGCTAAATGTAAAAAATAAATAAATGATACAAATAAAGACATGACAAGACAGTTGCATTGTATTGTTTTTTTCTTACATTTATTTAGTCATCACCAGTGTTACAAGCAACGACACAGAACACACACACACACACACACACACACACACACACACACACACACACACACACGCACACACACACACACAAACAAACACAAACACACACACACACACACACACACACACACACACACACACACACACACAAACACACACGCGCACAAATGTGTCCGCCACAGGATCACGGTTCGAAACGCAGACAACCGACGTAGCGTTCGAGTTCCCCCGCGAGCTCTTTCGTTCTCCGGTAGAACTGCAAGCTGCGGTTCTGGCGCGCGCGCCCGCACACGTAACACCACGGACGCGCGTCCAGCGTCACGTACATCCCGTCCGTCGACGTCGGCGTTGCGAGATTCCGAGGGTGTTCCGATTTTCTGGGAAACTTTCTTGATGGAAAATATAAAAAAAAATGAATTCTTTAAGAAAATCTAGTTTTCAACTCTGTTCAGTCTGAAACGTCGTTTAAGAGCATAAAAATGAGTTACTGCAAATCACGGGCAGTATAGTGATGAAAGCTTCACTTATTCATGAACATATCATACAATTTGAAGTTCAGATGTTCTGAGACACTTTCTTGATGGAAATTTTTTTTTAAAAGAATTCTTTTAGAAAATCTTGTTTTCAACTCTGTTCAGTCTGAATCGTCGTTTAAGAGCATAAAAATGAGTAAATGCAGCTTACGGGAAGTATAGTGATGAAAGCTTCAGGTATTCATGAACATATCATATAATTTGAATTTCTGATGTTCTCAGAGGCCTTCTTGATGGAAAATATAGAAAAATTAATTCTTTAAGAAAATCAAGTTTTCAACTCTGAAACGTCGTTTAAGAGCATAAAAATGGGTAACTGCAGCTTAGGGGCAGCATTAAAGCTTCAGGTATTCAGGAAAATATCAACAATTCGTAATTCCGATGTGCTGAGACACTTTCTTGATGGAAAATATTTTTTAAAAAAAGAATTCTTTTAGAAAATCTAGTTTTCAACTCTGTTCAGTCTGAAACGTCGTTTAAGAGCATAAAAATTAGTTACTGCAGCTCACGGGCAGTATAGTGATGAAAGCTTCAGGTATTCATGAACATATCATACAATTTGAAGTTCCGATGTCCTAAGACACTTTCTTGATGGAATTTTTTTTTTAAAAGAATTCTTTTAGAAAATCTTGTTTTCAACTCTGTTCAGTCTGAAATGTCGTTTAAGAGCATACAAATTAGTTACTGCAGCTCACGGGAAGTATAGTGATGAAAGCTTCAGGTATTCATGAACATATCATATAACTTGAATTTCTGATGTTCTCAGAGGCTTTCTTGATGGAAAATATAGAAAAATTAATTCTTTAAGAAAATCAAGTTTTCAACTCTGAAACGTCGTTTAAGAGCATAAAAATGGGTAACTGCAGCTTAGGGGCAGCATTAAAGCTTCAGGTATTCAGGAAAATATCAACAATTCGTAATTCCGATGTGCTGAGACACTTTCTTGATGGAAAATTAAAATAAAATAGTTCTTTAAGAAAATTCAGTTTTCAACTCTGTTCAGTCTGAAACGTCGTTTAAGAGCATAAAAATGGGTAACTGCAGCTTAGGGGCAGCATTAAAGCTTCAGGTATTCAGGAAAATATCAACAATTCGTAATTCCGATGTGCTGAGACACTTTCTTGATGGAAAATTAAAATAAAATAGTTATTTAAGAAAATTCAGTTTTCAACTCTGTTCAGTCTGAAACGTCGTTTAAGAGCATAAAAATGGGTAACTGCAGCTTAGGGGCAGCATTAAAGCTTCAGGTATTCAGGAAAATATCAACAATTCGTAATTCCGATGTGCTGAGACACTTTCTTGATGGAAAATTAAAATAAAATAGTTATTTAAGAAAATTCAGTTTTCAACTCTGTTCAGTCTGAAACGTCGTTTAAGAGCATAAAAATGGGTAACTGCACCTTACGGGCAGTATAGTGATGAAAGCTTCAGGTTTCATGAACATATTACACAATTTGATGTTCCGATGTTCTGAAACACTTTCTTGATGGAAAATATTTTTAAAAAAAAGAATTCTTTTAGAAAATCTAGTTTTCAACTCTGTTCAGTCTGAAACGTCGTTTAAGAGCATAAAAATTAGTTACTGCAGCTCACGGGCAGTATAGTGATGAAAGCTTCAGGTATTCATGAACATATCATATAATTTGAAGTTCCGATGTTCTAAGAGGCTTTCTTGATGGAAAATATAAAAAAATGAATCCTTTAAGAAAATCAAGTTTTCAACTCTGTTCAGTCTAAAACGTCGTTTAACAGTATAAAAACGAGTAAATGCAACTTACCGACAATATAGTGACGAAAGCTTCAGGTATTCATGAACATATCATACAATATTTAAGTTCCGATGTTCTAAGATGGAAAATATAAAAAAAAATGAATTCTTTAAGAAAATCTAGTTTTCAACACTGTTCAGTGTGAAACGTCGATTAAGAACATACAAATGAGTAAATGCAGATTACAGGCAGAGGTGTCAAGTAACGAAGTACAAATACTTCGTTACTTTACTTAAGTAGGAATTTTGAGTGTCTATATTTTACTGGAGTATTTTTTTCCAGACTACTTTTTACTTCTACTCCTTACTTTTTCACGCAAATATCTGTACTTTCTACTCCCTACTTTTAAAAAAAATAGCCTCGTTACTATTTCATTTTGGTTTGTTTTTCATTCCGGTTAGCCAGATAAATCGCGCCATCCGAATAGAGTGAATTTGATTGTGGTTGGAAGAGAAGTATATACCTTTCCGACACCCTATTGTTTTTTTACGCGATGCACCTGAACATGACACGAATCAACCGTTACAATCACGTCACTCTCAAGCAAGGACAGCAGAGAAGCCGATTGCAAATATGTCCGTCTCGGAGAACGCGCGATGAGAAATACGCGCCGCCGAATATCTGTTGTGCCGGGAGGGACAGTCACGTTCAATGCGTGAGACTTGAGAGCCCCGATACTTCCGTCTCTCTGCTCCTCTCTGCCGGCGGTTCCCCGGTCGCGCGAGTTTCTTCAGCGACTGTCTGTTTGGGGTAAATAGGATGTCTATACAGCTGATAGGTTTACAGATGCGCTCCATAGCGGGGAGTTTAAAAAGGAACCAACGCGCCTATGACTTTTTTTTTTTGCCGTGAGGTATGGCTGGTATGGACTTTTTTCAACATACATATTACAATACTTATAGGCAACTAGTTATTATCATGTCTTCCGCTCCATGAAATGCATGTTAATGCTCAGTAGTACACATATGGTACTTTAATGTATTGCATTGTAATAAAATGTGATCATTTTCAATGGACATATATATGCAGCTGAAATAGGTAGCCTAGTGCATCCCACATTTTTCAATATACCATTTTAATACAACATTATGGCCTTGAGAAAAATGATTGTTTTGGGGGGAGGTGGGGTAGTGCACTATAGGCCCCTGAGACGCGGCTTAAGAAATCGTACTGAATGGGAAAAAGAAATTCCCCTTACATTACTTTTACTGTTTTACTTTTAAGTAGTTTTGAAACCCAGTACTTTTATACTTTTACTTAAGTAAAAAGCTTGAGTTGATACTTCTACTTTTACCAAAGTATTTCTATATCCTAGCATCTATACTTCTACTTAACTCTCCTGTTGCCTTCTGGGTCAAAAAGACCCACGTTCGAGTGTTTATGTATTTGTGTGTATCGCGGTCTAAGGGTCACAAAATGACCCACGACCAGTGTATACGTATGCATGCATGCATGTACGTATGAATCAGTCAAGCACGTCGTCCTCGGGTTAAAACGACTCGCGTCTTTCCACCGAGCCCTCGCCGTCGCCCTGGGGTCTGTTCGACCCTCGAGTTTGAGCGAGCCCTCGGCCTCGTCCCCGAGTCAAACTGACCCGTGTTTATCGCCGAGCTCGCGGCCCCCGTCCCCAGGGTCAGAATGACCCGCATATATTGCCGAGCTCCCGGCCCTCGTCCACGGGGTCAGAATGACCCGCGTTTATCGCCGAGCTCCCGGCCTTGTCCCCCGGGGTCAGACTGACCCGCGTATATCGCTGAGCTCCCGGCCTCGTCACCGGGGTCAGACTGACCCGCGTTTATCGTCGAGCTCTCGGCCCCCGTCCCCCGGGGTCAGAATGACCCTTGTTTATAGCCGAGCTCCCGGCCTCGCCGTAGTCCCCGGGGTCAGAATGACCCGTGAGCCCTTGGCCTCGTCCTCGGGTCGAAACGACCCGAGTTTTACGTTGTATTACAAGTCATCCCGTATGCTAAATGTAAAAAATAAATGAATAAATGATACAAATAAAGACATGACAAGACAGTTGCATTGTATTGTTTTTTTCTTACATTTATTTTGTCATCACCAGTGTTACAAGCAACGACACAGAACAAACACACACACACACACACACACACACACACACACACACACACACACACACACACGCACACACACACGCACACACACACACACACACACACACACACACACACACACGCACACACACACACACACACACGCACACACACACAAACACAAACACAAACACACACGCGCACAAACGGAGCCTGGCTCGCCAGCCAAACGGGCGAACCGACGTTCGGATTCGGTCGCGGCGGCGGCGGCCCGCCCCTCGGGCAAACGCGGAATCGTCAAAGGCCCGGTCCCGGTCCCGGTGCCGGTCGCGGTCCCTCTCTCGATCGAGGCTGTCGGACGCGACTCTCCACGCTCTCAACAGCGGCGGCGGCGCTTGGTCCGCCCTCTGCAGAAACATCACCCGTCGCCTGGCTTCTCGAGCGGGAGCGGAATCGTCCCAGGCCGGCACGGTCGCGGCCAGAGCACATTCGATCGGCCTGGACGGGATCGCGTTCCAGCCGTTGGACATGCCCCGCGCTTCTCGTTCTACGAAAGGGGTGTACTTATACGCTGTATTTATACACAATTTATTCACATCTGCGTAATCCAGTAGTCGGCTTCGTTGGTGCTCTCGCGCTGATCGAAGGCTCTTTAGCCAAGACGCGTGACGTCATTTCGTACGTGTCCAGATTGTAAAGCCCTCTAAGGCGTTTACAAAAAAAGAAAATAATGATGTGTATTTGTTATTCTGAGCTATTCAAAATAAAATGAATTGATTCAAATTGAAATGAGGTGTCACAAGTTATTATGTGCGAATAAGGACACTATGAAAGGGGTGTACTTATACGCAGTATTTATACACAATTTATTCACATCTGCGTAATCCCGCAGTCGGCTTCGTTGGTGCGCTCGCGCTGATCGAAGGCTCTTTAGCCAAGACGCGTGACGTCATTTCGTACGTGTCCAGATTGTAAAGCCCTCTGAGGCGTTTACAAAAAAAAACAGAAAATAATAATAATAATGTGTATTTGTTATTCTAAGCTATTCAAAATAACCAGAATTGATTCAAATTGAAATGAGGTGTCACAAGTTATGATGTGCGAATAAGGACACTATGAAAGGGGTGTACTTATACGGTGTATTTATAAACAATTTATTCACATCTGCGTAATCCCGCGGTCAGCTTCGTTGGTGCGCTCGCGCTGATCGAAGGCTCTTTAGCCAAGACGCGTGACGTCATTTCGTACGTGTCCAGATTGTAAAGCCCTCTGAGGCGTTTACTAAAAAAAAAGAAAATAATAATGTGTATTTGTTATTCTGAGCTATTCAAAATAACCTGAATTGATTCAAATTGAAATGAGGTGTCACAAGTTATTATGTGCGAATAAGGACACTATGAAAGGGGTGTACTTATACGCTGTATTTATACACAATTTATTCACATCTGCGTAATCCCGCGGTCGGCTTCGTTGGTGCGCTCGCGCTGATCGAAGGCTCTTTAGCCAAGACGCGTGACGTCATTTCGTACGTGTCCAGATTGTAAAGCCCTCTGAGGCGTTTACAAAAAAAAGAAAATAATAATAATAATGTGTATTTGTTACTCTGAGCTATTCAAAATAAACTGAATTGATTCAAATAGAAATGAGGTGTCACAAGTTATTACGTGCGAATAAGGACACTATGAAAGGGGTGTACTTATACGCTGCATTTATACACAATTTATTCACATCTGCGTAATCCCGCGGTCGGCTTCGTTGGTGCGCTCGCGCTGATCGAAGGCTCTTTAGCCAAGACGCGTGACGTCATTTCGTACGTGTCCAGATTGTAAAGCCCTCTGAGGCGTTTACAAAAAAAATTGAAAATAATAATGTGGTTTTGTTATTCTGAGCTATTCAAAATAACCTGAATTGATTCAAATTGAAATGAGGTGTCACAAGTTATTATGTGCGAATAAGGACACTATGAAAGGGGTGTACTTATACGCTGTATTTATACACAATTTATTCACATCTGCGTAATCGCTCGGTCGGCTTCGTTGGTGTGCTCGCGCTGATCGAAGGCTCTTTAGCAAAGACAGATTGACCCCGTAGGACTTGGGGTGTGCGAGGAATGAGTGAGGACAACACGAGGGTTAAAAAAAAGAATTACTTATGAAAATCTAGTTTTCAACTCTGTTCGGTCTGAAACGTAGTTTTAGAGAATAAAAATGAGTAAATGCATCTTACGGGCAATGATGAAAGCTTCAGATATTCATGAAAACGTCATAAAATTTGTAGTTCCGATGTTCTAAGACACTTTCTTGATGGAAAAGTTAAAAAAAAAAGAATTCCTTATGAAAATCTAGTTTTCAACTCTGCTCGGTCTGAAACGTCGTTTTAGAGCATAAAAATGAGTAAATGCAGCTTACGGGTGAAAAGCTTCAGGTATTCATGAAAACGTCATACAATTTATAGTTCCGATGTTCTGAGACACTTTCTTGATGGAAAAGTAAAAAAAAGAATTCCTTATGAAAATCTAGTTTTCAACTCTGTTCGGTCTGAAACGTCGTTTTAGAGCATAAAAATGAGTAAATGCAGCTTACGGGCAGTATAGTGATGAAAGCTTCAGGTATTCATGAAAACGTCATACAATTTGTAGTTCCGATGTTCTCAAACAATTTCTTGATGGAAAATTAACCCTCGTGTGGCCTCACCGATCCGTACACACCCCGTGTCCTGCGGGTCAAACTGTCCAATGTCCTTTCATCTGGAGCCTTCGATGCGTGGGCGCTCACACCACTTGCAAACAGCAGAGTGTTGATAATGCACTCGGGTCATTTTGACCCAAGGACAACTGCAGGGGCTCGGTGACACACAAGGGTCATTTAGACCCAAGGAGAACGGCGGAGTGTTGATGATACACGAGGGTCATTTCGACCCGAGGACAACGGCAGGGGCACGGTGATACTAAAGGGTCATTTTGACCCAAGGACAACGGCAGGGGCTTGGTGATAATCAAGGGTCATTTTGACCCAAGGACAACGGCAGGGGCTTGGTGATAATCAAGGGTCATTTTGACCCAAGGACAACGGCAGGGGCCTGGTGATAATCAAAGGTAATTTCGACCCAAGGACAACGGCAAAGCGGTTCCAACTGTAGCACCCCCGAGCACGAAGGACCTTGGGAAGGCACTTCTCTGAATCAGTTCGGGGAGAATTGAAAGTTTGCTGCAACCCGACTAATACGGCCCTTTCCAACAGTTCCGATGGTCCTATCCTCGAGCCCGCAGGACCTCGGGAAGGCACTTTTCTAAATCGGCCATTTTGTTTTCGCTTCTTCGGCTCGTGCGGCTTTCGCGAAAAGTCGGAAGCACTCGAGTTTGCCGCGCTCCCACTGATACGGCCGTTGCGGTTCCGACGATCCCGGCGCCGAGCTCGAGGGACCTCGGGAAGGCACGTTTCTAAATCGGCCATTTTGTTTTCGCTTCTTCGGCTCCTGCAGCTTTCACAAAAAGTCGGAAGCACTCGAGTTTGCCACGCTCCCACTAATACGGCCATCGCGGTTCCGACGGTCCCGTCGCTGAGCTCGCGCGACCTCGGGAAGGCACTTTTCTAAATCGGCCATTTTGTTTTTTCTTCTTCGGCTCGTGTAGCTTTCACAGAAAGTCGGAAGCACTCGAGTTTGCCGTGCTCCCACTGATACGGCCGTCGCGGTTCCGACGACCCCGTCGCCGATCTCGCGCGACCTCGGGAAGGCAGTTTTTGAAATCGGCCATTTTGTTTTCGCTTCTTCGGCTCGTGTAGCTTTCGCAAAAAGTCGGAAGCACTCGAGTTTGCCGCGCTCCCACTAACACGGCTGTCGCGGTTCCGACGATCCCGGGTCCTCGGGAAGGCACTTTTCTAAATCGGCCATTTTGTTTTCGCTTCTTCGGCTCCTGCAGCTTTCGCGAAAAGTCGGAAGCACTCGAGTTTGCCGCGCTCCCACTAATACGGCCGTCGCGGTTCCGACGATCCCGTCCCCGAGCTCACGGGACCCTGGGAAGTCACTTTTCTAAATCGGCCATTTTGTTTTTTCTTCTTCGGCTAGTGTAGCTTTCACAGAAAGTCGGAATCACTCGAGTTTGTCGTGCTCCCACTGATACGGCCGTCGCGGTTCCGACGACCCCGTCGCCGTGCTCGCGGGACCTCGGGAAGGCAGTTTTTGAAATCGGCCATTTTGTTTTCGCTTCTTCGGCTCGTGTAGCTTTTACAGATAGTCGGAATGACTTGAGTTTTCTGCCTCCCACTAACACGGCCGTCGCGGTTCCAACTGTCCCGTCCACGAGCTCTTTGGACCTCGGGAAGTCACTTTTCTAAATCGGCCATTTTGTTTTTTTGCTTCTTCGGCTAGTGTAGCTTTCACAAAAAGTCGGAAGGACTCAAGTTTTCTGCCTCCCACTAACATGGCCGTCGCGGTTCCAACGGTCCCGTCCACGAGCTCGCAGGACCTCGGGAAGTCACTCTTCTAAATCGGCCATTTTGTTTTCGCTTCTTCGGCTCGTGCAGCTTTTACAGAAAGTCGGAAGGACTCGAGTTTTCTGCCTCCCACTAACACGGCCGTCACGGTTCAACGGTCCCGTCCACGAGCTCTTTGGACCTTGGGAAGTCACTTTTCTAAATCGGCCATTTTTTATTTTTTTTTGCTTCTTCGGCTAGTGTAGCTTTAAAAGAAGGTCGGAGGCACTCGAGATTGCTGCCTCCCACTAATATGGCCGTTGCGATTCAAACGGTACCATCCGCTAGCTTGTAGGACCAAAAGACACACCTTGATCCGAGGACAAGGGGAGGATGTGGAATTACATGAAATTGTGTGTGTGTGCGCTATTGCTTGTAACACTGGGGGTTATAACTATACAAAATAAAACAATATACTACAACTGTCTGTGTCCTGTGATCATTCGGAGGCCGGCGAGGCTTTGTGTGACTTGTGTGCGAAGCTTTCACATTTCATATCTTGACACGGGTCGCTCAACGGGGGAGTCGTTTTTGATCGAAAATGGAAAAAAATGAATTCTTCAAAGAAAATCAAGTTTTCAACTCTGTTCAGCCTTAAACATCGTTTACGGGCATAACAATGAGGAAATAAAGCTTTCAGGCAGTATAGTGATAAAAGCATCAGGTATTCATGAAAATATGCTTTACGTTAACACAGTGTGGTTTCACGTGGGTATGGATTAACATTAATTGGGTGTGGCTTCACGTTAATGGGGTGTGGCTTCATGTTAAAGCAGTATGGCCTATTGTGGGGCGTGGCTTCACATTAATTGGGTGTGGCTTTATGTTAAGGAGTGTGGCTTCACTTTAATGGTGTGTGGCTTTAAATGAAAGAGGTTTGGCATCAAATTAAAGGGGTGTGGCTTTTAGTGAAAGGGGTGTGTCTTCGCATTAAATGTGTGTGGCTTTACTTTAACGGATGTGGCTTCACATTAACGGGGTGTGGTTTCACGATATTGGGGTGGGGCGTTACAATTACTGGGCGTGGCTTCACATTACTTGTTTGTGACTTCATGTTAACAGGGGTGGCTTCATGTTAACGGTGTGTGGCTTCAGGTTAATGGGGTGTGGCTTTCACATTAATGGGTTTTGGCTTCACGTTGAAGGGGTGTGGCTAGACATTAAATGGGTGTGGCTTCACGTTAACGTGGTGTGCCTTCACATTGAAGGGGTGGGGCTTCACAATAAATGGATGTGGCTTCAAGAGAATGGCTTGTGGCTTCATGCTGAAGGCGTGTGGCTTTACGTTAACGGGGTGTGGCTACAGGGTAACAGGGCATTAAATGGGTGTGGCTTCACAATACAGCTTCATGTTAACAAGGATGTGGCTTCACTTCGAGGGGTGTGGTTTCAAATTAAAGGAAAGTGGCATCACATGACTTTACGTAAAAGGGGTGTGGCTTAACATAAACGGGGTGTGGCTTCACGTTGGATGGCTGTGGCTTTACATTAACTGGGTGTGGCTTTACGTTAATGGGGTGGCTTCACGTTATATGGCTATTGCCTAACGTTAATGGGGTGTGGCTTTACATTAATGGGTTGTGGCATCAAATCAAAGGATTCTTGCATCACATTAAATGGGTGTGACTTTACGTGAAGAGGGTGTGGCTTCACAATAACCGGGTGTGGCTTAACATTAACAGGGTGAGGCTTCAAATTAACGGGTGTGGCTTCACATTAAAGGGGTGTGGCTTCAAATTAAAGGGAACTGGCTTCACATGACTCCATGTAAAAGGGGTGTGGCTTCACATTAACTGTGTGTGGCTTCACGTTGACGGGGTATGGATTCACGTTAATGTGGTCTGGCTTCATGTTAACGGTGTGTGGTTTCACGTTCGGGGTATGGATTAACGTTAATTGGGTGCGGCTTAACGTTAATGGGGGCGTGGCTTAGCGTTAAAGGGGTGTGGTCTATTGTTAACTGGGCCTGGCTTCACATTAATCGGGTGTGGCTTTATGTTAATGGCGTGTGGCTTCAGGTTAACAGGGTGTAAAATAGATGTGGCTTCACAATAAGGCTTCATGTTAACAAGGATGTGGCTTCACTTTACCGGGGCGTGGCTTCAAATTAAAGGGGTCTGGCATCAAATTAAAGAGGTGTGACTTTACTTTAGGGGTGTGTCTTCACATTAAATGTGTGTGGCTTCACGTTAAAGGAGTATTGCCTAACGTTAACGGGGTGTGGATTCACATTAATGGGGTGTGGCATCAAATTAAAGGATTCCTTTATCACATTAAATGGGTGTGAAGTGGGTGTGGCTTCACAATAACACTGTGTGGTTTCACATAAATGGGGTGTGGCTTCATGTTAACGTGGCTTCAGGTTAACAGGGTGTGAAATGGGTGTGGCTTCACAATAAGGCTTCATGTTAACAAGGATGTGGCTTCACTTTAACTGGGTGTGGCTTCACATTAAATGGTTGTGGCTTCACATTAAATGGTTGTGGCTTCACATTACTTGTGTCTGACTTCAGTTAACAGGGGTGGCTTCACATTATTGGGGTGTGGCATCACTTTACTGGGGTGTGTCTTTATGTTAATGGAGATAGGCTTAAAGTTGAAGGGGTGTGGCTTCAAATTAATGTTGTATGGCATTACAAAAAAGCATCATGTTAACAATGGTGTGGCTCGAAATTAAAGGAGTCTGCCATCACATTAAAGGGGTGTGACTTTACGTGGACGGGTTGTGACTTCAAGTTATTGAGGTGTGGCTTCATATTAAATGGGTGTGGCTTCACGTTAACAGGATGTGGCTTTACATTAATAGGGTAGTGGCTTTACGTTAATTGGGTGTGGCATCACATTAACTGGGTATGTTTCAAGATATCGCGGTGGGGCGTTAAATTTACTGGGCGTGGCTTCACATTACTTGTTTGTGACTTCACATTAACAGGGGTGGCTTCATGTTAACGGTGTGTGGCTTCAGGTAAATGGACTGTGGCTTCAATTTAATGAGGTATGCCTTCACATTAATGGGTTTTGGCTTCACGTTGAAGGGGTGTGGCTTCACATTAACAGGGTGTGCCTTCACGTTAACGTGGTGTGCTTTCAATTAAAGGAGTGTGGCTTCATGTTAAATGGATGTGGCTTCATGTGATTGGGTTGTGAGTTCACGCTGAAGGGGTGTGGCTTCACATTACCTGGGTGTGGCATCACATTGAAGGGGTATAGCTTCAGGTTAACTGGGTGTGGCTTCACATTAATTTGGTGAAGCTTTACATTAACGGGGTGTGGCAACACGTTAAAGTGGTGTGGCTTTACATTAACAGGTTGTGGATTTACGTTACTGGGGTGTGGCTTCACGTCAACGGGGTGTAGGTTCACGTTAAATGGATGTGGCGTCACGTTAACGGTGCGTGGCTTCACATTAACGGGGTTTGGATTCACGTTAATGGGGTGTGCCTTCATGTCAAAGGAGTGTTGCTTAACGTTAATCGGGTGTAGCTTCACGTTAACGGGGTGTGGCTTCAGTTTAACACGGTGTGCCTTGACGTTAAATGGATGCGGCTTCACGTTAATGGGGTGTGGCTTCACCATGAAAGGGTTTGGCTTCATATTAAAGAGGTGTGGCAACACGTTGAAGGGGTGTGGCTTTACATTCACAGGGTTAGCATTCACACTAATGGAGTGTGGCTTCACGTCAAGGGGGCGTTGCTTCACATTAAATGGATTTGGCTTCATGTTAACTGTGTGTGGCTTCACATTAATGGGGTGTGGCTTCCCATTCACGGGGTTTGGCTTCAAGTTAATGTCATGTGGCTTCACAATATAGCTTCACGTTAACAAGGGTGTGGCTTTACTTTAACGGGGTCTGGCTTCATATTAATGGAGTCTGGCATCACATTAAAGGGGTGTGACTTTACGTGAAAGGGGTGTGGCTTGAAGTTAATAGGGTGTGGATTCACGTTAAAAGGGGTTTGGCTTCCCGAGTCAGAATGACCCGCGTTTGTCGTCGATTTCAAGGCCCCTGTCCCCGGGGTCTGAATGACCCTCGTTTATAGCCGAGCGCCCGGCCTCGCCGTCGTCCCCGGGGTCAGAATGACCCGTGAGCCCTCGGCCTCGTCCACGGGTCGAAACGACCCGAGTTTTACGTTGTATTACAAGTCATCCCGTATGCTAAATGTAAAAAATAAATAAATGATACAAATAAAGACATGACAAGACAGTTGCATTGTATTGTTTTTTTCTTACATTTATTTAGTCATCACCAGTGTTACAAGCAACGACACAGAACACACACACACACACACACACACACACACACACACACACACACACGCACACACACACACACAAACAAACACAAACACACACACACACACACACACACACACACACACACACACACACACACACACAAACACACACGCGCACAAATGTGTCCGCCACAGGGTCACGGTTCGAAACGCAGACAACCGACGTAGCGTTCGAGTTCCCCCGCGAGCTCTTTCGTTCTCCGGTAGAACTGCAAGCTGCGGTTCTGGCGCGCGCGCCCGCACACGTAACACCACGGACGCGCGTCCAGCGTCACGTACATCCCGTCCGTCGACGTCGGCGTTGCGAGATTCCGAGGGTGTTCCGATTTTCTGGGAAACTTTCTTGATGGAAAATATAAAAAAAAATGAATTCTTTAAGAAAATCTAGTTTTCAACTCTGTTCAGTCTGAAACGTCGTTTAAGAGCATAAAAATAAGTTACTGCAAATCACGGGCAGTATAGTGATGAAAGCTTCACTTATTCATGAACATATCATACAATTTGAAGTTCAGATGTTCTGAGACACTTTCTTGATGGAAATTTTTTTTTAAAAGAATTCTTTTAGAAAATCTTGTTTTCAACTCTGTTCAGTCTGAATCGTCGTTTAAGAGCATAAAAATGAGTAAATGCAGCTTACGGGAAGTATAGTGATGAAAGCTTCAGGTATTCATGAACATATCATATAATTTGAATTTCTGATGTTCTCAGAGGCCTTCTTGATGGAAAATATAGAAAAATTTATTCTTTAAGAAAATCAAGTTTTTAACTCTGAAACGTCGTTTAAGAGCATAAAAATGGGTAACTGCAGCTTAGGGGCAGCATTAAAGCTTCAGGTATTCAGGAAAATATCAACAATTCGTAATTCCGATGTGCTGAGACACTTTCTTGATGGAAAATTAAAATAAAATAGTTCTTTAAGAAAATTCAGTTTTCAACTCTGTTCAGTCTGAAACGTCATTTAAGAGCATAAAAATGTGTAACTGCAGCTTAGGGGCAGCATTAAAGCTTCAGGTATTCAGGAAAATATCAACAATTCGTAATTCCGATGTGCTGAGACACTTTCTTGATGGAAAATTAAAATAAAATAGTTATTTAAGAAAATTCAGTTTTCAACTCTGTTCAGTCTGAAACGTCGTTTAAGAGCATAAAAATGGGTAACTGCACCTTACGGGCAGTATAGTGATGAAAGCTTCAGGTTTCATGAACATATTACACAATTTGATGTTCCGATGTTCTGAAACACTTTCTTGATGGAAAATATTTTTAAAAAAAAGAATTCTTTTAGAAAATCTAGTTTTACACTCTGTTCAGTCTAAAACGTCGTTTAACAGTATAAAAACGAGTAAATGCAACTTACCGACAGTATAGTGATGAAAGCTTCAGGTATTCATGAACATATCATACAATTTGAAGTTCCGATGTCCTAAGACACTTTCTTGATGGAATTTTTTTTTTAAAAGAATTCTTTTAGAAAATCTTGTTTTCAACTCTGTTCAGTCTGAAATGTCGTTTAAGAGCATACAAATTAGTTACTGCAGCTCACGGGAAGTATAGTGATGAAAGCTTCAGGTATTCATGAACATATCATATAATTTGAATTTCTGATGTTCTCAGAGGCTTTCTTGATGGAAAATATAGAAAAATTAATTCTTTAAGAAAATCAAGTTTTAAACTCTGAAACGTCGTTTAAGAGCATAAAAATGGGTAACTGCAGCTTAGGGGCAGCATTAAAGCTTCAGGTATTCAGGAAAATATCAACAATTCGTAATTCCGATGTGCTGAGACACTTTCTTGATGGAAAATTAAAATAAAATAGTTCTTTAAGAAAATTCAGTTTTCAACTCTGTTCAGTCTGAAACGTCATTTAAGAGCATAAAAATGGGTAACTGCAGCTTAGGGGCAGCATTAAAGCTTCAGGTATTCAGGAAAATATCAACAATTCGTAATTCCGATGTGCTGAGACACTTTCTTGATGGAAAATTAAAATAAAATAGTTATTTAAGAAAATTCAGTTTTCAACTCTGTTCAGTCTGAAACGTCGTTTAAGAGCATAAAAATGGGTAACTGCACCTTACGGGCAGTATAGTAATGAAAGCTTCAGGTTTCATGAACATATTACACAATTTGATGTTCCGATGTTCTGAAACACTTTCTTGATGGAAAATATTTTTTAAAAAAAGAATTCTTTTAGAAAATCTAGTTTTCAACTCTGTTCAGTCTGAAACGTCGTTTAAGAGCATAAAACTTAGTTACTGCAGCTCACGGGCAGTATAGTGATGAAAGCTTCAGGTATTCATGAACATATCATACAATTTGAAGTTCCGATGTCCTAAGACACTTTCTTGATGGAATTTGTTTTTTAAAAGAATTCTTTTAGAAAATCTTGTTTTCAACTCTGTTCAGTCTGAAATGTCGTTTAAGAGCATACAAATTAGTTACTGCAGCTCACGGGCAGTATAGTGATGAAAGCTTCAGGTATTCATGAACATATCATATAATTTGAAGTTCCGATGTTCTAAGAGGCTTTCTTGATGGAAAATATAAAAAAATGAATCCTTTAAGAAAATCAAGTTTTCAACTCTGTTCAGTCTAAAACGTCGTTTAACAGTATAAAAACGAGTAAATGCAACTTACCGACAGTATAGTGACGAAAGCTTCAGGTATTCATGAACATATCATACAATATTTAAGTTCCGATGTTCTAAGATGGAAAATATAAAAAAAAAATGAATTCTTTAAGAAAATCTAGTTTTCAACACTGTTCAGTGTGAAACGTCGATTAAGAACATACAAATGAGTAAATGCAGATTACAGGCAGAGGTGTCAAGTAACGAAGTACAAATACTTCGTTACTTTACTTAAGTAGGAATTTTGAGTGTCTATATTTTACTGGAGTATTTTTTTCCAGACTACTTTTTACTTCTACTCCTTACTTTTTCACGCAAATATCTGTACTTTCTACTCCCTACTTTTAAAAAAATAGCCTCGTTACTATTTCATTTTGGTTTGTTTTTCATTCCGGTTAGCCAGATAAATCGCGCCATCCGAATAGAGTGAATTTGATTGTGGTTGGAAGAGAAGTATATACCTTTCCGACACCCTATTGTTTTTTTACGCGATGCACCTGAACATGACACGAATCAACCGTTACAATCACGTCACTCTCAAGCAAGGACAGCAGAGAAGCCGATTGCAAATATGTCCGTCTCGGAGAACGCGCGATGAGAAATACGCGCCGCCGAATATCTGTTGTGCCGGGAGGGACAGTCACGTTCAATGCGTGAGACTTGAGAGCCCCGATACTTCCGTCTCTCTGCTCCTCTCTGCCGGCGGTTCCCCGGTCGCGCGAGTTTCTTCAGCGACTGTCTGTTTGGGGTAAATAGGATGTCTATACAGCTGATAGGTTTACAGATGCGCTCCATAGCGGGGAGTTTAAAAAGGAACCAACGCGCCTATGACTTTTTTTTTTTGCCGTGAGGTATGGCTGGTATGGACTTTTTTCAACATACATATTACAATACTTATAGGCAACTAGTTATTATCATGTCTTCCGCTCCATGAAATGCATGTTAATGCTCAGTAGTACACATATGGTACTTTAATGTTTTGCATTGTAATAAAATGTGATCATTTTCAATGAACATATATATGCAGCTGAAATAGGTAGCCTAGTGCATCCCACATTTTTCAATATACCATTTTAATACAACATTATGGCCTTGAGAAAAATGATTGTTTTGGGGGGAGGTGGGGTAGTGCACTATAGGCCCCTGAGACGCGGCTTAAGAAATCGTACTAAATGGGAAAAAGAAATTCCCCTTACATTACTTTTACTGTTTTACTTTTAAGTAGTTTTGAAACCCAGTACTTTTATACTTTTACTTAAGTAAAAAGCTTGAGTTGATACTTCTACTTTTACCAAAGTATTTCTATATCCTAGCATCTATACTTCTACTTAACTCTCCTGTTGCCTTCTGGGTCAAAAAGACCCACGTTCGAGTGTTTATGTATTTGTGTGTATCGCGGTCTAAGGGTCACAAAATGACCACGACCAGTGTATACGTATGCATGCATGCATGTACGTATGAATCAGTCAAGCACGTCGTCCTCGGGTTAAAACGACTCGCGTCTTTCCACAGAGCCCTCGCCGTCGCCCTGGGGTCTGTTCGACCCTCGAGTTTGAGCGAGCCCTCGGCCTCGTCCCCCGAGTCAAACTGACCCGTGTTTATCGCCGAGCTCGCGGCCCCCGTCCCCAGGGTCAGAATGACCCGCATATATTGCCGAGCTCCCGGCCCTCGTCCACGGGGTCAGAATGACCCGCGTTTATCGCCGAGCTCCCGGCCTTGTCCCCCGGGGTCAGACTGACCCGCGTATATCGCTGAGCTCCCGGCCTCGTCACCGGGGTCAGACTGACCCGCGTTTATCGTCGAGCTCTCGGCCCCCGTCCCCCGGGGTCAGAATGACCCTTGTTTATAGCCGAGCTCCCGGCCTCGCCGTAGTCCCCGGGGTCAGAATGACCCGTGAGCCCTCGGCCTCGTCCTCGAAACGACCCGAGTTTTACGTTGTATTACAAGTCATCCCGAATGCTAAATGTAAAAAATAAATGAATAAATGATACAAATAAAGACATGACAAGACAGTTGCATTGTATTGTTTTTTTCTTACATTTATTTTGTCATCACCAGTGTTACAAGCAACGAC
This sequence comes from Clinocottus analis, assembly GCF_023055335.1. Lineage (NCBI taxonomy): Eukaryota > Metazoa > Chordata > Actinopteri > Perciformes > Cottidae > Clinocottus > Clinocottus analis. The sequence continues at coordinate 12,323,479 of NW_027175832.1, read as the reverse complement.
ACAGAACAAACACACACACACACACACACACACACACACACACACACACACACACACGCACACACACACACACACACACACACACACACACACACACACACGCACACACACACACACACACACACACACACACGCACACACACAAACACAAACACAAACACACACGCGCACAAACGGAGCCTGGCTCGCCAGCCAAACGGGCGAACCGACGTTCGGATTCGGTCGCGGCGGCGGCGGCCCGCCCCTCGGGCAAACGCGGAATCGTCAAAGGCCCGGTCCCGGTGCCGGTCGCGGTCCCTCTCTCGATCGAGGCTGTCGGACGCGACTCTCCACGCTCTCAACAGCGGCGGCGGCGCTTGGTCCGCCCTCTGCAGAAACATCACCCGTCGCCTGGCTTCTCGAGCGGGAGCGGAATCGTCCCAGGCCGGCACGGTCGCGGCCAGAGCACATTCGATCGGCCTGGACGGGATCGCGTTCCAGCCGTTGGACATGCCCCGCGCTTCTCGTTCTACGAAAGGGGTGTACTTATACGCTGTATTTATACACAATTTATTCACATCTGCGTAATCCAGCAGTCGGCTTCGTTGGTGCGCTCGCGCTGATCGAAGGCTCTTTAGCCAAGACGCGTGACGTCATTTCGTACGTGTCCAGATTGTAAAGCCGTCTAAGGCGTTTACAAAAAAAGAAAATAATGATGTGTATTTGTTATTCTGAGCTATTCAAAATAAAATGAATTGATTCAAATTGAAATGAGGTGTCACAAGTTATTATGTGCGAATAAGGACACTATGAAAGGGGTGTACTTATACGCTGCATTTATACACAATTTATTCACATCTGCGTAATCCAGCAGTCGGCTTCGTTGGTGCGCTCGCGCTGATCGAAGGCTCATTAGCCAAGACGCGTGACGTCATTTCGTACATGTCCAGATTATAAAGCCCTCTGAGGTGTTTATAAAAAAAAAAGAAAATAATAATAATAGTGTGTATTTGTTATTCTGAGCTATTCAAGATAACCTGAATTGATTCAAATTGAAATGAGGTGTCACAAGTTATTATGTGCGAATAAGGACACTATGAAAGGGGTGTACTTATACGCAGTATTTATACACAATTTATTCACATCTGCGTAATCCCGCGGTCGGCTTCGTTGGTGCGCTCGCGCTGATCGAAGGCTCTTTAGCCAAGACGCGTGACGTCATTTCGTACGTGTCCAGATTGTAAAGCCCTCTGAGGCGTTTACAAAAAAACCCAGAAAATAATAATAATAATGTGTATTTGTTATTCTAAGCTATTCAAAATAACCAGAATTGATTCAAATTGAAATGAGGTGTCACAAGTTATGATGTGCGAATAAGGACACTATGAAAGGGGTGTACTTATACGGTGTATTTATAAACAATTTATTCACATCTGCGTAATCCCGCGGTCAGCTTCGTTGGTGCGCTCGCGCTGATCGAAGGCTCTTTAGCCAAGACGCGTGACGTCATTTCGTACGTGTCCAGATTGTAAAGCCCTCTGAGGCGTTTACTAAAAAAAAAGAAAATAATAATGTGTATTTGTTATTCTGAGCTATTCAAAATAACCTGAATTGATTCAAATTGAAATGAGGTGTCACAAGTTACTATGTGCGAATAAGGACACTATGAAAGGGGTGTACTTATACGCTGTATTTATACACAATTTATTCACATCTGCGTAATCCCGCGGTCGGTTTCGTTGGTGCGCTCGCGCTGATCGAAGGCTCTTTAGCCAAGACGCGTGACGTCATTTCGTACGTGTCCAGATTGTAAAGCCCTCTGAGGCGTTTACAAAAAAAAGAAAATAATAATAATAATGTGTATTTGTTACTCTGAGCTATTCAAAATAAACTGAATTGATTCAAATAGAAATGAGGTGTCACAAGTTATTACGTGCGAATAAGGACACTATGAAAGGGGTGTACTTATACGCTGCATTTATACACAATTTATTCACATCTGCGTAATCCCGCGGTCGGCTTCGTTGGTGCGCTCGCGCTGATCGAAGGCTCTTTAGCCAAGACGCGTGACGTCATTTCGTACGTGTCCAGATTGTAAAGCCCTCTGAGGCGTTTACAAAAAAAATTGAAAATAATAATGTGGTTTTGTTATTCTGAGCTATTCAAAATAACCTGAATTGATTCAAATTGAAATGAGGTGTCACAAGTTATTATGTGCGAATAAGGACACTATGAAAGGGGTGTACTTATACGCTGTATTTATACACAATTTATTCACATCTGCGTAATCGCTCGGTCGGCTTCGTTGGTGTGCTCGCGCTGATCGAAGGCTCTTTAGCAAAGACAGATTGACCCCGTAGGACTTGGGGTGTGCGAGGAATGAGTGAGGACAACACGAGGGTTAAAAAAAAGAATTACTTATGAAAATCTAGTTTTCAACTCTGTTCGGTCTGAAACGTAGTTTTAGAGAATAAAAATGAGTAAATGCAGCTTACGGGCAATGATGAAAGCTTCAGATATTCATGAAAACGTCATACAATTTATAGTTCCGATGTTCTGAGACACTTTCTTGATGGAAAAGTTAAAAAAAAGAATTCCTTATGAAAATCTAGTTTTCAACTCTGTTCGGTCTGAAACGTCGTTTTAGAGCATAAAAATGAGTAAATGCAGCTTACGGGCAGTATAGTGATGAAAGCCTCAGGTATTCATGAAAACGTCATACAATTTATAGTTCCGATGTTCTAAGACACTTTCTTGATGGAAAAGTTAAAAAAAAAAAAAAAGAATTCCTTATGAAAAGCTAGTCTTCAACTCGGTTTGGTCTTAAACGTCGTTTAAGAGCATAAAAATGAGTAAATGCGGCTGACGGGCAGTATAGTGATGAAAGCTTCAGGTATTCATGAAAACGTCATACAATTTATAGTTCCGATGTTCTAAGACACTTTCTTGATGGAAAAGTTTAAAAAAAAGAATTCCTTATGAAAATCTAGTTTTCAACTCTGTTCGGTCTGAAACGTCGTTTAAGAGCATAAAAATGAGTAAATGCATCTTACGGGCAGTATAGTGATGAAAGCTTCAGGTATTCATGAAAACGTCATAAAATTTGTAGTTCCGATGTTCTAAGACACTTTCTTGATGGAAAAGTTAAAAAAAAAGAATTCCTTATGAAAATCTAGTTTTCAACTCTGCTCGGTCTGAAACGTCGTTTTAGAGCATAAAAATGAGTAAATGCAGCTTACGGGTGAAAAGCTTCAGGTATTCATGAAAACGTCATACAATTTATAGTTCCGATGTTCTGAGACACTTTCTTGATGGAAAAGTAAAAAAAAGAATTCCTTATGAAAATCTAGTTTTCAACTCTGTTCGGTCTGAAACGTCGTTTTAGAGCATAAAAATGAGTAAATGCAGCTTACGGGCAGTATAGTGATGAAAGCTTCAGGTATTCATGAAAACGTCATACAATTTGTAGTTCCGATGTTCTCAAACAATTTCTTGATGGAAAATTAACCCTCGTGTGGCCTCACCGATCCGTACACACCCCGTGTCCTGCGGGTCAAACTGTCCAATGTCCTTTCATCTGGAGCCTTCGATGCGTGGGCGCTCACACCACTTGCAAACAGCAGAGTGTTGATAATGCACTCGGGTCATTTTGACCCAAGGACAACTGCAGGGGCTCGGTGACACACAAGGGTCATTTAGACCCAAGGAGAACGGCGGAGTGTTGATGATACACGAGGGTCATTTCGACCCGAGGACAACGGCAGGGGCACGGTGATACTAAAGGGTCATTTTGACCCAAGGACAACGGCAGGGGCTTGGTGATAATCAAGGGTCATTTTGACCCAAGGACAACGGCAGGGGCTTGGTGATAATCAAGGGTCATTTTGACCCAAGGACAACGGCAGGGGCCTGGTGATAATCAAAGGTAATTTCGACCCAAGGACAACGGCAAAGCGGTTCCAACTGTAGCACCCCCGAGCACGAAGGACCTTGGGAAGGCACTTCTCTGAATCAGTTCGGGGAGAATTGAAAGTTTGCTGCAACCCGACTAATACGGCCCTTTCCAACAGTTCCGATGGTCCTATCCTCGAGCCCGCAGGACCTCGGGAAGGCACTTTTCTAATTCGGCCATTTTGTTTTCGCTTCTTCGGCTCGTGCGGCTTTCGCGAAAAGTCGGAAGCACTCGAGTTTGCCGCGCTCCCACTGATACGGCCGTTGCGGTTCCGACGATCCCGGCGCCGAGCTCGAGGGACCTCGGGAAGGCACTTTTCTAAATCGGCCATTTTGTTTTCGCTTCTTCGGCTCCTGCAGCTTTCACAAAAAGTCGGAAGCACTCGAGTTTGCCGCGCTCCCACTAATACGGCCATCGCGGTTCCGACGGTCCCGTCGCTGAGCTCGCGCGACCTCGCGCGACCTCGGGAAGGCACTTTTCTAAATCGGCCATTTTGTTTTTTCTTCTTCGGCTCGTGTAGCTTTCACAGAAAGTCGGAAGCACTCGAGTTTGCCGTGCTCCCACTGATACGGCCGTCGCGGTTCCGACGACCCCGTCGCCGATCTCGCGCGACCTCGGGAAGGCAGTTTTTGAAATCGGCCATTTTGTTTTCGCTTCTTCGGCTCGTGTAGCTTTCGCAAAAAGTCGGAAGCACTCGAGTTTGCCGCGCTCCCACTAACACGGCTGTCGCGGTTCCGACGATCCCGGGTCCTCGGGAAGGCACTTTTCTAAATCGGCCATTTTGTTTTTGCTTCTTCGGCTCCTGCAGCTTTCGCGAAAAGTCGGAAGCACTCGAGTTTGCCGCGCTCCCACTAATACGGCCGTCGCGGTTCCGACGATCCCGTCCCCGAGCTCACGGGACCCTGGGAAGTCACTTTTCTAAATCGGCCATTTTGTTTTTTCTTCTTCGGCTAGTGTAGCTTTCACAGAAAGTCGGAAGCACTCGAGTTTGCCGTGCTCCCACTGATACGGCCGTCGCGGTTCCGACGACCCCGTCGCCGTGCTCGCGGGACCTCGGGAAGGCAGTTTTTGAAATCGGCCATTTTGTTTTCGCTTCTTCGGCTCGTGTAGCTTTTACAGATAGTCGGAATGACTTGAGTTGTCTGCCTCCCACTAACACGGCCGTCGCGGTTCCAACTGTCCCGTCCACGAGCTCTTTGGACCTCGGGAAGTCACTTTTCTAAATCGGCCATTTTGTTTTTTTGCTTCTTCGGCTAGTGTAGCTTTCACAAAAAGTCGGAAGGACTCAAGTTTTCTGCCTCCCACTAACATGGCCGTCGCGGTTCCAACGGTCCCGTCCACGAGCTCGCAGGACCTCGGGAAGTCACTCTTCTAAATCGGCCATTTTGTTTTCGCTTCTTCGGCTCGTGCAGCTTTTACAGAAAGTCGGAAGGACTCGAGTTTTCTGCCTCCCACTAACACGGCCGTCACGGTTCAACGGTCCCGTCCACGAGCTCTTTGGACCTTGGGAAGTCACTTTTCTAAATCGGCCATTTTTTATTTTTTTTTGCTTCTTCGGCTAGTGTAGCTTTAAAAGAAGGTCGGAGGCACTCGAGATTGCTGCCTCCCACTAATATGGCCGTTGCGATTCAAACGGTACCATCCGCTAGCTTGTAGGACCAAAAGACACACCTTGATCCGAGGACAAGGGGAGGATGTGGAATTACATGAAATTGTGTGTGTGTGCGCTATTGCTTGTAACACTGGGGGTTATAACTATACAAAATAAAACAATATACTACAACTGTCTGTGTCCTGTGATCATTCGGAGGCCGGCGAGGCTTTGTGTGACTTGTGTGCGAAGCTTTCACATTTCATATCTTGACACGGGTCGCTCAACGGGGGAGTCGTTTTTGATCGAAAATGGAAAAAAATGAATTCTTCAAAGAAAATCAAGTTTTCAACTCTGTTCAGCCTTAAACATTGTTTACGGGCATAACAATGAGGAAATAAAGCTTTCAGGCAGTATAGTGATAAAAGCATCAGGTATTCATGAAAATATGCTTTACGTTAACACAGTGTGGTTTCACGTGGGTATGGATTAACATTAATTGGGTGTGGCTTCACGTTAATGGGGTGTGGCTTCATGTTAAAGCAGTATGGCCTATTGTGGGGCGTGGCTTCACATTAATTGGGTGTGGCTTTATGTTAAGGAGTGTGGCTTCACTTTAATGGTGTGTGGCTTTAAATGAAAGAGGTTTGGCATCAAATTAAAGGGGTGTGGCTTTTAGTGAAAGGGGTGTGTCTTCGCATTAAATGTGTGTGGCTTTACTTTAACGGATGTGGCTTCACATTAACGGGGTGTGGTTTCACGATATTGGGGTGGGGCGTTACAATTACTGGGCGTGGCTTCACATTACTTGTTTGTGACTTCATGTTAACAGGGGTGGCTTCATGTTAACGGTGTGTGGCTTCAGGTTAATGGGGTGTGGCTTTCACATTAATGGGTTTTGGCTTCACGTTGAAGGGGTGTGGCTAGACATTAAATGGGTGTGGCTTCACGTTAACGTGGTGTGCCTTCACATTGAAGGGGTGTGGCTTCACAATAAATGGATGTGGCTTCAAGAGAATGGCTTGTGGCTTCATGCTGAAGGCGTGTGGCTTTACGTTAACGGGGTGTGGCTACAGGGTAACAGGGCATTAAATGGGTGTGGCTTCACAATACAGCTTCATGTTAACAAGGATGTGGCTTCACTTCGAGGGGTGTGGTTTCAAATTAAAGGAAAGTGGCATCACATGACTTTACGTAAAAGGGGTGTGGCTTAACATTAACGGGGTGTGGCTTCACGTTGGATGACTGTGGCTTTACATTAACTGGGTGTGGCTTTACGTTAATGGGGTGGCTTCACGTTATATGGCTATTGCCTAACGTTAATGGGGTGTGCCTTTACATTAATGGGTTGTGGCATCAAATCAAAGGATTCTTGCATCACATTAAATGGGTGTGACTTTACGT
>NW_027175832.1:12209053-12309053 GCF_023055335.1 Clinocottus analis | reverse complement strand
ATCCCGCGGTCGGCTTCGTTGGTGCGCTCGCGCTGATCGAAGGCTCTTTAGCCAAGACGCGTGACGTCATTTCGTACGTGTCCAGATTGTAAAGCCCTCTGAGGCGTTTACAAAAAAAAGAAAATAATAATAATAATGTGTATTTGTTACTCTGAGCTATTCAAAATAAACTGAATTGATTCAAATAGAAATGAGGTGTCACAAGTTATTACGTGCGAATAAGGACACTATGAAAGGGGTGTACTTATACGCTGCATTTATACACAATTTATTCACATCTGCGTAATCCCGCGGTCGGCTTCGTTGGTGCGCTCGCGCTGATCGAAGGCTCTTTAGCCAAGACGCGTGACGTCATTTCGTACGTGTCCAGATTTTAAAGCCCTCTGAGGCGTTTACAAAAAAAATTGAAAATAATAATGTGGTTTTGTTATTCTGAGCTATTCAAAATAACCTGAATTGATTCAAATTGAAATGAGGTGTCACAAGTTATTATGTGCGAATAAGGACACTATGAAAGGGGTGTACTTATACGCTGTATTTATACACAATTTATTCACATCTGCGTAATCGCTCGGTCGGCTTCGTTGGTGTGCTCGCGCTGATCGAAGGCTCTTTAGCAAAGACAGATTGACCCCGTAGGACTTGGGGTGTGCGAGGAATGAGTGAGGACAACACGAGGGTTAAAAAAAAAGAATTACTTATGAAAATCTAGTTTTCAACTCTGTTCGGTCTGAAACGTAGTTTTAGAGAATAAAAATGAGTAAATGCATCTTACGGGCAATGATGAAAGCTTCAGATATTCATGAAAACGTCATACAATTTATAGTTCCGATGTTCTGAGACACTTTCTTGATGGAAAAGTTAAAAAAAAGAATTCCTTATGAAAATCTAGTTTTCAACTCTGTTCGGTCTGAAACGTCGTTTTAGAGCATAAAAATGAGTAAATGCAGCTTACGGGCAGTATAGTGATGAAAGCCTCAGGTATTCATGAAAACGTCATACAATTTATAGTTCCGATGTTCTAAGACACTTTCTTGATGGAAAAGTTAAAAAAAAAAAAAAAGAATTCCTTATGAAAAGCTAGTCTTCAACTCGGTTTGGTCTTAAACGTCGTTTAAGAGCATAAAAATGAGTAAATGCGGCTGACGGGCAGTATAGTGATGAAAGCTTCAGGTATTCATGAAAACGTCATACAATTTATAGTTCCGATGTTCTAAGACACTTTCTTGATGGAAAAGTTAAAAAAAAAGAATTCCTTATGAAAATCTAGTTTTCAACTCTGTTCGGTCTGAAACGTCGTTTAAGAGCATAAAAATGAGTAAATGCATCTTACGGGCAGTATAGTGATGAAAGCTTCAGGTATTCATGAAAACGTCATAAAATTTGTAGTTCCGATGTTCTAAGACACTTTCTTGATGGAAAAGTTAAAAAAAAAGAATTCCTTATGAAAATCTAGTTTTCAACTCTGCTCGGTCTGAAACGTCGTTTTAGAGCATAAAAATGAGTAAATGCAGCTTACGGGTGAAAAGCTTCAGGTATTCATGAAAACGTCATACAATTTATAGTTCCGATGTTCTGAGACACTTTCTTGATGGAAAAGTAAAAAAAAGAATTCCTTATGAAAATCTAGTTTTCAACTCTGTTCGGTCTGAAACGTCGTTTTAGAGCATAAAAATGAGTAAATGCAGCTTACGGGCAGTATAGTGATGAAAGCTTCAGGTATTCATGAAAACGTCATACAATTTGTAGTTCCGATGTTCTCAAACAATTTCTTGATGGAAAATTAACCCTCGTGTGGCCTCACCGATCCGTACACACCCCGTGTCCTGCGGGTCAAACTGTCCAATGTCCTTTCATCTGGAGCCTTCGATGCGTGGGCGCTCACACCACTTGCAAACAGCAGAGTGTTGATAATGCACTCGGGTCATTTTGACCCAAGGACAACTGCAGGGGCTCGGTGACACACAAGGGTCATTTAGACCCAAGGAGAACGGCGGAGTGTTGATGATACACGAGGGTCATTTCGACCCGAGGACAACGGCAGGGGCACGGTGATACTAAAGGGTCATTTTGACCCAAGGACAACGGCAGGGGCTTGGTGATAATCAAGGGTCATTTTGACCCAAGGACAACGGCAGGGGCTTGGTGATAATCAAGGGTCATTTTGACCCAAGGACAACGGCAGGGGCCTGGTGATAATCAAAGGTAATTTCGACCCAAGGACAACGGCAAAGCGGTTCCAACTGTAGCACCCCCGAGCACGAAGGACCTTGGGAAGGCACTTCTCTGAATCAGTTCGGGGAGAATTGAAAGTTTGCTGCAACCCGACTAATACGGCCCTTTCCAACAGTTCCGATGGTCCTATCCTCGAGCCCGCAGGACCTCGGGAAGGCACTTTTCTAATTCGGCCATTTTGTTTTCGCTTCTTCGGCTCGTGCGGCTTTCGCGAAAAGTCGGAAGCACTGGAGTTTGCCGCGCTCCCACTGATACGGCCGTTGCGGTTCCGACGATCCCGGCGCCGAGCTCGAGGGACCTCGGGAAGGCACTTTTCTAAATCGGCCATTTTGTTTTCGCTTCTTCGGCTCCTGCAGCTTTCACAAAAAGTCGGAAGCACTCGAGTTTGCCGCGCTCCCACTAATACGGCCATCGCGGTTCCGACGGTCCCGTCGCTGAGCTCGCGCGACCTCGCGCGACCTCGGGAAGGCACTTTTCTAAATCGGCCATTTTGTTTTTTCTTCTTCGGCTCGTGTAGCTTTCACAGAAAGTCGGAAGCACTCGAGTTTGCCGTGCTCCCACTGATACGGCCGTCGCGGTTCCGACGACCCCGTCGCCGATCTCGCGCGACCTCGGGAAGGCAGTTTTTGAAATCGGCCATTTTGTTTTCGCTTCTTCGGCTCGTGTAGCTTTCGCAAAAAGTCGGAAGCACTCGAGTTTGCCGCGCTCCCACTAACACGGCTGTCGCGGTTCCGACGATCCCGGGTCCTCGGGAAGGCACTTTTCTAAATCGGCCATTTTGTTTTCGCTTCTTCGGCTCCTGCAGCTTTCGCGAAAAGTCGGAAGCACTCGAGTTTGCCGCGCTCCCACTAATACGGCCGTCGCGGTTCCGACGATCCCGTCCCCGAGCTCACGGGACCCTGGGAAGTCACTTTTCTAAATCGGCCATTTTGTTTTTTCTTCTTCGGCTAGTGTAGCTTTCACAGAAAGTCGGAAGCACTCGAGTTTGCCGTGCTCCCACTGATACGGCCGTCGCTGTTCCGACGACCCCGTCGCCGTGCTCGCGGGACCTCGGGAAGGCAGTTTTTGAAATCGGCCATTTTGTTTTCGCTTCTTCGGCTCGTGTAGCTTTTACAGATAGTCGGAATGACTTGAGTTGTCTGCCTCCCACTAACACGGCCGTCGCGGTTCCAACTGTCCCGTCCACGAGCTCTTTGGACCTCGGGAAGTCACTTTTCTAAATCGGCCATTTTGTTTTTTTGCTTCTTCGGCTAGTGTAGCTTTCACAAAAAGTCGGAAGGACTCAAGTTTTCTGCCTCCCACTAACATGGCCGTCGCGGTTCCAACGGTCCCGTCCACGAGCTCGCAGGACCTCGGGAAGTCACTCTTCTAAATCGGCCATTTTGTTTTCGCTTCTTCGGCTCGTGCAGCTTTTACAGAAAGTCGGAAGGACTCGAGTTTTCTGCCTCCCACTAACACGGCCGTCACGGTTCAACGGTCCCGTCCACGAGCTCTTTGGACCTTGGGAAGTCACTTTTCTAAATCGGCCATTTTTTATTTTTTTTTGCTTCTTCGGCTAGTGTAGCTTTAAAAGAAGGTCGGAGGCACTCGAGATTGCTGCCTCCCACTAATATGGCCGTTGCGATTCAAACGGTACCATCCGCTAGCTTGTAGGACCAAAAGACACACCTTGATCCGAGGACAAGGGGAGGATGTGGAATTACATGAAATTGTGTGTGTGTGCGCTATTGCTTGTAACACTGGGGGTTATAACTATACAAAATAAAACAATATACTACAACTGTCTGTGTCCTGTGATCATTCGGAGGCCGGCGAGGCTTTGTGTGACTTGTGTGCGAAGCTTTCACATTTCATATCTTGACACGGGTCGCTCAACGGGGGAGTCGTTTTTGATCGAAAATGGAAAAAAATGAATTCTTCAAAGAAAATCAAGTTTTCAACTCTGTTCAGCCTTAAACATCGTTTACGGGCATAACAATGAGGAAATAAAGCTTTCAGGCAGTATAGTGATAAAAGCATCAGGTATTCATGAAAATATGCTTTACGTTAACACAGTGTGGTTTCACGTGGGTATGGATTAACATTAATTGGGTGTGGCTTCACGTTAATGGGGTGTGGCTTCATGTTAAAGCAGTATGGCCTATTGTGGGGCGTGGCTTCACATTAATTGGGTGTGGCTTTATGTTAAGGAGTGTGGCTTCACTTTAATGGTGTGTGGCTTTAAATGAAAGAGGTTTGGCATCAAATTAAAGGGGTGTGGCTTTTAGTGAAAGGGGTGTGTCTTCGCATTAAATGTGTGTGGCTTTACTTTAACGGATGTGGCTTCACATTAACGGGGTGTGGTTTCACGATATTGGGGTGGGGCGTTACAATTACTGGGCGTGGCTTCACATTACTTGTTTGTGACTTCATGTTAACAGGGGTGGCTTCATGTTAACGGTGTGTGGCTTCAGGTTAATGGGGTGTGGCTTTCACATTAATGGGTTTTGGCTTCACGTTGAAGGGGTGTGGCTAGACATTAAATGGGTGTGGCTTCACGTTAACGTGGTGTGCCTTCACATTGAAGGGGTGTGGCTTCACAATAAATGGATGTGGCTTCAAGAGAATGGCTTGTGGCTTCATGCTGAAGGCGTGTGGCTTTACGTTAACGGGGTGTGGCTACAGGGTAACAGGGCATTAAATGGGTGTGGCTTCACAATACAGCTTCATGTTAACAAGGATGTGGCTTCACTTCGAGGGGTGTGGTTTCAAATTAAAGGAAAGTGGCATCACATGACTTTACGTAAAAGGGGTGTGGCTTAACATAAACGGGGTGTGGCTTCACGTTGGATGGCTGTGGCTTTACATTAACTGGGTGTGGCTTTACGTTAATGGGGTGGCTTCACGTTATATGGCTATTGCCTAACGTTAATGGGGTGTGGCTTTACATTAATGGGTTGTGGCATCAAATCAAAGGATTCTTGCATCACATTAAATGGGTGTGACTTTACGTGAAGAGGGTGTGGCTTCACAATAACCGGGTGTGGCTTAACATTAACAGGGTGAGGCTTCAAATTAACGGGTGTGGCTTCACATTAAAGGGGTGTGGCTTCAAATTAAAGGGAACTGGCTTCACATGACTCCATGTAAAAGGGGTATGGCTTCACATTAACTGTGTGTGGCTTCACGTTGACGGGGTATGGATTCACGTTAATGTGGTCTGGCTTCATGTTAACGGTGTGTGGTTTCACGTTCGGGGTATGGATTAACGTTAATTGGGTGCGGCTTAACGTTAATGGGGGCGTGGCTTAGCGTTAAAGGGGTGTGGTCTATTGTTAACTGGGCCTGGCTTCACATTAATCGGGTGTGGCTTTATGTTAATGGCGTGTGGCTTCAGGTTAACAGGGTGTAAAATAGATGTGGCTTCACAATAAGGCTTCATGTTAACAAGGATGTGGCTTCACTTTACCGGGGCGTGGCTTCAAATTAAAGGGGTCTGGCATCAAATTAAAGAGGTGTGACTTTACTTTAGGGGTGTGTCTTCACATTAAATGTGTGTGGCTTCACGTTAAAGGAGTATGGCCTAACGTTAACGGGGTGTGGATTCACATTAATGGGGTGTGGCATCAAATTAAAGGATTCCTTTATCACATTAAATGGGTGTGAAGTGGGTGTGGCTTCACAATAACACTGTGTGGTTTCACATAAATGGGGTGTGGCTTCATGTTAACGTGGCTTCAGGTTAACAGGGTGTGAAATGGGTGTGGCTTCACAATAAGGCTTCATGTTAACAAGGATGTGGCTTCACTTTAACTGGGTGTGGCTTCACATTAAATGGTTGTGGCTTCACATTAAATGGTTGTGGCTTCACATTACTTGTGTCTGACTTCAGTTAACAGGGGTGGCTTCACATTATTGGGGTGTGGCATCACTTTACTGGGGTGTGTCTTTATGTTAATGGAGATAGGCTTAAAGTTGAAGGGGTGTGGCTTCAAATTAATGTTGTATGGCATTACAAAAAAGCATCATGTTAACAATGGTGTGGCTCGAAATTAAAGGAGTCTGCCATCACATTAAAGGGGTGTGACTTTACGTGGACGGGTTGTGACTTCAAGTTATTGAGGTGTGGCTTCATATTAAATGGGTGTGGCTTCACGTTAACAGGATGTGGCTTTACATTAATAGGGGAGTGGCTTTACGTTAATTGGGTGTGGCATCACATTAACTGGGTATGTTTCAAGATATCGCGGTGGGGCGTTAAATTTACTGGGCGTGGCTTCACATTACTTGTTTGTGACTTCACATTAACAGGGGTGGCTTCATATTAACGGTGTGTGGCTTCAGGTAAACGGACTGTGGCTTCAATTTAATGAGGTATGCCTTCACATTAATGGGTTTTGGCTTCACGTTGAAGGGGTGTGGCTTCACATTAACAGGGTGTGCCTTCATGTTAAGGTGGTGTGCTTTCAATTAAAGGAGTGTGGCTTCATGTTAAATGGATGTGGCTTCATGTGATTGGGTTGTGAGTTCACGCTGAAGGGGTGTGGCTTCACATTACCTGGGTGTGGCATCACATTGAAGGGGTATAGCTTCAGGTTAACTGGGTGTGGCTTCACATTAATTTGGTGAAGCTTTACATTAACGGGGTGTGGCAACACGTTAAAGTGGTGTGGCTTTACATTAACAGGTTGTGGATTTACGTTACTGGGGTGTGGCTTCACGTCAACGGGGTGTAGGTTCACGTTAAATGGATGTGGCGTCACGTTAACGGTGCGTGGCTTCACATTAACGGGGTTTGGATTCACGTTAATGGGGTGTGCCTTCATGTCAAAAGAGTGTTGCTTAACGTTAATCGGGTGTAGCTTCACGTTAACGGGGTGTGGCTTCAGTTTAACACGGTGTGCCTTGACGTTAAATGGATGCGGCTTCACGTTAATGGGGTGTGGCTTCACCATGAAAGGGTTTGGCTTCATATTAAAGAGGTGTGGCAACACGTTGAAGGGGTGTGGCTTTACATTCACAGGGTTAGCATTCACACTAATGGAGTGTGGCTTCACGTCAAGGGGGCGTTGCTTCACATTAAATGGATTTGGCTTCATGTTAACTGTGTGTGGCTTCACATTAATGGGGTGTGGCTTCCCATTCACGGGGTTTGGCTTCAAGTTAATGTCATGTGGCTTCACAATATAGCTTCACGTTAACAAGGGTGTGGCTTTACTTTAACGGGGTCTGGCTTCATATTAATGGAGTCTGGCATCACATTAAAGGGGTGTGACTTTACGTGAAAGGGGTGTGGCTTGAAGTTAATAGGGTGTGGATTCACGTTAAAAGGGGTTTGGCTTCCCGAGTCAGAATGACCCGCGTTTGTCGTCGATTTCAAGGCCCCTGTCCCCGGGGTCTGAATGACCCTCGTTTATAGCCGAGCGCCCGGCCTCGCCGTCGTCCCCGGGGTCAGAATGACCCGTGAGCCCTCGGCCTCGTCCACGGGTCGAAACGACCCGAGTTTTACGTTGTATTACAAGTCATCCCGTATGCTAAATGTAAAAAATAAATAAATGATACAAATAAAGACATGACAAGACAGTTGCATTGTATTGTTTTTTTCTTACATTTATTTAGTCATCACCAGTGTTACAAGCAACGACACAGAACACACACACACACACACACACACACACACACACACACACACGCGCACACACACACACACACACACACGCACACACACACACACAAACAAACACAAACACACACACACACACACACACACACACACACACACACACACACACACACACACACACACAAACACACACGCGCACAAATGTGTCCGCCACAGGATCACGGTTCGAAACGCAGACAACCGACGTAGCGTTCGAGTTCCCCCGCGAGCTCTTTCGTTCTCCGGTAGAACTGCAAGCTGCGGTTCTGGCGCGCGCGCCCGCACACGTAACACCACGGACGCGCGTCCAGCGTCACGTACATCCCGTCCGTCGACGTCGGCGTTGCGAGATTCCGAGGGTGTTCCGATTTTCTGGGAAACTTTCTTGATGGAAAATATAAAAAAAAATGAATTCTTTAAGAAAATCTAGTTTTCAACTCTGTTCAGTCTGAAACGTCGTTTAAGAGCATAAGAATGAGTTACTGCAAATCACGGGCAGTATAGTGATGAAAGCTTCACTTATTCATGAACATATCATACAATTTGAAGTTCAGATGTTCTGAGACACTTTCTTGATGGAAATTTTTTTTTAAAAGAATTCTTTTAGAAAATCTTGTTTTCAACTCTGTTCAGTCTGAATCGTCGTTTAAGAGCATAAAAATGAGTAAATGCAGCTTACGGGAAGTATAGTGATGAAAGCTTCAGGTATTCATGAACATATCATATAATTTGAATTTCTGATGTTCTCAGAGGCCTTCTTGATGGAAAATATAGAAAAATTAATTCTTTAAGAAAATCAAGTTTTCAACTCTGAAACGTCGTTTAAGAGCATAAAAATGGGTAACTGCAGCTTAGGGGCAGCATTAAAGCTTCAGGTATTCAGGAAAATATCAACAATTCGTAATTCCGATGTGCTGAGACACTTTCTTGATGGAAAATTAAAATAAAATAGTTCTTTAAGAAAATTCAGTTTTCAACTCTGTTCAGTCTGAAACGTCATTTAAGAGCATAAAAATGGGTAACTGCAGCTTAGGGGCAGCATTAAAGCTTCAGGTATTCAGGAAAATATCAACAATTCGTAATTCCGATGTGCTGAGACACTTTCTTGATGGAAAATTAAAATAAAATAGTTATTTAAGAAAATTCAGTTTTCAACTCTGTTCAGTCTGAAACGTCGTTTAAGAGCATAAAAATGGGTAACTGCACCTTACGGGCAGTATAGTGATGAAAGCTTCAGGTTTCATGAACATATTACACAATTTGATGTTCCGATGTTCTGAAACACTTTCTTGATGGAAAATATTTTTTAAAAAAAGAATTCTTTTAGAAAATCTAGTTTTCAACTCTGTTCAGTCTGAAACGTCGTTTAAGAGCATAAAAATGAGTTACTGCAAATCACGGGCAGTATAGTGATGAAAGCTTCACTTATTCATGAACATATCATACAATTTGAAGTTCAGATGTTCTGAGACACTTTCTTGATGGAAATTTTTTTTAAAAGAATTCTTTTAGAAAATCTTGTTTTCAACTCTGTTCAGTCTGAATCGTCGTTTAAGAGCATAAAAATGAGTAAATGCAGCTTACGGGAAGTATAGTGATGAAAGCTTCAGGTATTCATGAACATATCATATAATTTGAATTTCTGATGTTCTCAGAGGCTTTCTTGATGGAAAATATAGAAAAATTAATTCTTTAAGAAAATCAAGTTTTCAACTCTGAAACGTCGTTTAAGAGCATAAAAATGGGTAACTGCAGCTTAGGGGCAGCATTAGAGCTTCAGGTATTCAGGAAAATATCAACAATTCGTAATTCCGATGTGCTGAGACACTTTCTTGATGGAAAATTAAAATAAAATAGTTCTTTAAGAAAATTCAGTTTTCAACTCTGTTCAGTCTGAAACGTCATTTAAGAGCATAAAAATGGGTAACTGCAGCTTAGGGGCAGCATTAAAGCTTCAGGTATTCAGGAAAATATCAACAATTCGTAATTCCGATGTGCTGAGACACTTTCTTGATGGAAAATTAAAATAAAATAGTTATTTAAGAAAATTCAGTTTTCAAATCTGTTCAGTCTGAAACGTCGTTTAAGAGCATAAAAATGGGTAACTGCACCTTACGGGAAGTATAGTGATGAAAGCTTCAGGTTTCATGAACATATTACACAATTTGATGTTCCGATGTTCTGAAACACTTTCTTGATGGAAAATATTTTTAAAAAAAAGAATTCTTTTAGAAAATCTAGTTTTCAACTCTGTTCAGTCTGAAACGTCGTTTAAGAGCATAAAAATTAGTTACTGCAGCTCACGGGCAGTATAGTGATGAAAGCTTCAGGTATTCATGAACATATCATACAATTTGAAGTTCCGATGTCCTAAGACACTTTCTTGATGGAATTTTTTTTTAAAAAGAATTCTTTTAGAAAATCTTGTTTTCAACTCTGTTCAGTCTGAAATGTCGTTTAAGAGCATACAAATTAGTTACTGCAGCTCACGGGCAGTATAGTGATGAAAGCTTCAGGTATTCATGAACATATCATATAATTTGAAGTTCCGATGTTCTAAGAGGCTTTCTTGATGGAAAATATAAAAAAATGAATCCTTTAAGAAAATCAAGTTTTCAACTCTGTTCAGTCTAAAACGTCGTTTAACAGTATAAAAACGAGTAAATGCAACTTACCGACAGTATAGTGACGAAAGCTTCAGGTATTCATGAACATATCATACAATATTTAAGTTCCGATGTTCTAAGATGGAAAATATAAAAAAAAATGAATTCTTTAAGAAAATCTAGTTTTCAACACTGTTCAGTGTGAAACGTCGATTAAGAACATACAAATGAGTAAATGCAGATTACAGGCAGAGGTGTCAAGTAACGAAGTACAAATACTTCGTTACTTTACTTAAGTAGGAATTTTGAGTGTCTATATTTTACTGGAGTATTTTTTTCCAGACTACTTTTTACTTCTACTCCTTACTTTTTCACGCAAATATCTGTACTTTCTACTCCCTACTTTTAAAAAAATAGCCTCGTTACTATTTCATTTTGGTTTGTTTTTCATTCCGGTTAGCCAGATAAATCGCGCCATCCGAATAGAGTGAATTTGATTGTGGTTGGAAGAGAAGTATATACCTTTCCGACACCCTATTGTTTTTTTACGCGATGCACCTGAACATGACACGAATCAACCGTTACAATCACGTCACTCTCAAGCAAGGACAGCAGAGAAGCCGATTGCAAATATGTCCGTCTCGGAGAACGCGCGATGAGAAATACGCGCCGCCGAATATCTGTTGTGCCGGGAGGGACAGTCACGTTCAATGCGTGAGACTTGAGAGCCCCGATACTTCCGTCTCTCTGCTCCTCTCTGCCGGCGGTTCCCCGGTCGCGCGAGTTTCTTCAGCGACTGTCTGTTTGGGGTAAATAGGATGTCTATACAGCTGATAGGTTTACAGATGCGCTCCATAGCGGGGAGTTTAAAAAGGAACCAACGCGCCTATGACTTTTTTTTTTTGCCGTGAGGTATGGCTGGTATGGACTTTTTTCAACATACATATTACAATACTTATAGGCAACTAGTTATTATCATGTCTTCCGCTCCATGAAATGCATGTTAATGCTCAGTAGTACACATATGGTACTTTAATGTATTGCATTGTAATAAAATGTGACCATTTTCAATGGACATATATATGCAGCTGAAATAGGTAGCCTAGTGCATCCCACATTTTTCAATATACCATTTTAATACAACATTATGGCCTTGAGAAAAATGATTGTTTTGGGGGGAGGTGGGGTAGTGCACTATAGGCCCCTGAGACGCGGCTTAAGAAATCGTACTGAATGGGAAAAAGAAATTCCCCTTACATTACTTTTACTGTTTTACTTTTAAGTAGTTTTGAAACCCAGTACTTTTATACTTTTACTTAAGTAAAAAGCTTGAGTTGATACTTCTACTTTTACCAAAGTATTTCTATATCCTAGCATCTATACTTCTACTTAACTCTCCTGTTGCCTTCTGGGTCAAAAAGACCCACGTTCGAGTGTTTATGTATTTGTGTGTATCGCGGTCTAAGGGTCACAAAATGACCCACGACCAGTGTATACGTATGCATGCATGCATGTACGTATGAATCAGTCAAGCACGTCGTCCTCGGGTTAAAACGACTCGCGTCTTTCCACCGAGCCCTCGCCGTCGCCCTGGGGTCTGTTCGACCCTCGAGTTTGAGCGAGCCCTCGGCCTCGTCCCCCGAGTCAAACTGACCCGTGTTTATCGCCGAGCTCGCGGCCCCCGTCCCCAGGGTAAGAATGACCCGCATATATTGCCGAGCTCCCGGCCCTCGTCCACGGGGTCAGAATGACCCGCGTTTATCGCCGAGCTCCCGGCCTTGTCCCCCGGGGTCAGACTGACCCGCGTATATCGCTGAGCTCCCGGCCTCGTCACCGGGGTCAGACTGACCCGCGTTTATCGTCGAGCTCTCGGCCCCCGTCCCCCGGGGTCAGAATGACCCTTGTTTATAGCCGAGCTCCCGGCCTCGCCGTAGTCCCCGGGGTCAGAATGACCCGTGAGCCCTCGGCCTCGTCCTCGGGTCGAAACGACCCGAGTTTTACGTTGTATTACAAGTCATCCCGTATGCTAAATGTAAAAAATAAATGAATAAATGATACAAATAAAGACATGACAAGACAGTTGCATTGTATTGTTTTTTTCTTACATTTATTTTGTCATCACCAGTGTTACAAGCAACGACACAGAACAAACACACACACACACACACACACACACACACACACGCACACACACACACACACACACACACACACACACACACACACACACACACACACGCACACACACACACACACACACGCACACACACAAACACAAACACAAACACACACGCGCACAAACGGAGCCTGGCTCGCCAGCCAAACGGGCGAACCGACGTTCGGATTCGGTCGCGGCGGCGGCGGCCCGCCCCTCGGGCAAACGCGGAATCGTCAAAGGCCCGGTCCCGGTCCCGGTGCCGGTCGCGGTCCCTCTCTCGATCGAGGCTGTCGGACGCGACTCTCCACGCTCTCAACAGCGGCGGCGGCGCTTGGTCCGCCCTCTGCAGAAACATCACCCGTCGCCTGGCTTCTCGAGCGGGAGCGGAATCGTCCCAGGCCGGCACGGTCGCGGCCAGAGCACATTCGATCGGCCTGGACGGGATCGCGTTCCAGCCGTTGGACATGCCCCGCGCTTCTCGTTCTACGAAAGGGGTGTACTTATACGCTGTATTTATACACAATTTATTCACATCTGCGTAATCCAGCAGTCGGCTTCGTTGGTGCGCTCGCGCTGATCGAAGGCTCTTTAGCCAAGACACGTGACGTCATTTCGTACGTGTCCAGATTGTAAAGCCCTCTAAGGCGTTTACAAAAAAAGAAAATAATGATGTGTATTTGTTATTCTGAGCTATTCAAAATAAAATGAATTGATTCAAATTGAAATGAGGTGTCACAAGTTATTATGTGCGAATAAGGACACTATGAAAGGGGTGTACTTATACGCTGCATTTATACACAATTTATTCACATCTGCGTAATCCAGCAGTCGGCTTCGTTGGTGCGCTCGCGCTGATCGAAGGCTCATTAGCCAAGACGCGTGACGTCATTTCGTACATGTCCAGATTATAAAGCCCTCTGAGGTGTTTATAAAAAAAAAAGAAAATAATAATAATAGTGTGTATTTGTTATTCTGAGCTATTCAAGATAACCTGAATTGATTCAAATTGAAATGAGGTGTCACAAGTTATTATGTGCGAATAAGGACACTATGAAAGGGGTGTACTTATACACAGTATTTATACACAATTTATTCACATCTGCGTAATCCCGCGGTCGGCTTCGTTGGTGCGCTCGCGCTGATCGAAGGCTCTTTAGCCAAGACGCGTGACGTCATTTCGTACGTGTCCAGATTGTAAAGCCCTCTGAGGCGTTTACAAAAAAAAACAGAAAATAATAATAATAATGTGTATTTGTTATTCTAAGCTATTCAAAATAACCAGAATTGATTCAAATTGAAATGAGGTGTCACAAGTTATGATGTGCGAATAAGGACACTTTGAAAGGGGTGTACTTATACGGTGTATTTATAAACAATTTATTCACATCTGCGTAATCCCGCGGTCAGCTTCGTTGGTGCGCTCGCGCTGATCGAAGGCTCTTTAGCCAAGACGCGTGACGTCATTTCGTACGTGTCCAGATTGTAAAGCCCTCTGAGGCGTTTACTAAAAAAAAAGAAAATAATAATGTGTATTTGTTATTCTGAGCTATTCAAAATAACCTGAATTGATTCAAATTGAAATGAGGTGTCACAAGTTATTATGTGCGAATAAGGACACTATGAAAGGGGTGTACTTATACGCTGTATTTATACACAATTTATTCACATCTGCGTAATCCCGCGGTCGGCTTCGTTGGTGCGCTCGCGCTGATCGAAGGCTCTTTAGCCAAGACGCGTGACGTCATTTCGTACGTGTCCAGATTGTAAAGCCCTCTGATGCGTTTACAAAAAAAAGAAAATAATAATAATAATGTGTATTTGTTACTCTGAGCTATTCAAAATAAACTGAATTGATTCAAATAGAAATGAGGTGTCACAAGTTATTACGTGCAAATAAGGACACTATGAAAGGGGTGTACTTATACGCTGCATTTATACACAATTTATTCACATCTGCGTAATCCCGCGGTCGGCTTCGTTGGTGCGCTCGCGCTGATCGAAGGCTCTTTAGCCAAGACGCGTGACGTCATTTCGTACGTGTCCAGATTGTAAAGCCCTCTGAGGCGTTTAAAAAAAATAATTGAAAATAATAATGTGGTTTTGTTATTCTGAGCTATTCAAAATAACCTGAATTGATTCAAATTGAAATGAGGTGTCACAAGTTATTATGTGCGAATAAGGACACTATGAAAGGGGTGTACTTATACGCTGTATTTATACACAATTTATTCACATCTGCGTAATCGCTCGGTCGGCTTCGTTGGTGTGCTCGCGCTGATCGAAGGCTCTTTAGCAAAGACAGATTGACCCCGTAGGACTTGGGGTGTGCGAGGAATGAGTGAGGACAACACGAGGGTTAAAAAAAAGAATTACTTATGAAAATCTAGTTTTCAACTCTGTTCGGTCTGAAACGTAGTTTTAGAGAATAAAAATGAGTAAATGCAGCTTACGGGCAATGATGAAAGCTTCAGATATTCATGAAAACGTCATACAATTTATAGTTCCGATGTTCTGAGACACTTTCTTGATGGAAAAGTTAAAAAAAAGAATTCCTTATGAAAATCTAGTTTTCAACTCTGTTCGGTCTGAAACGTCGTTTTAGAGCATAAAAATGAGTAAATGCAGCTTACGGGCAGTATAGTGATGAAAGCCTCAGGTATTCATGAAAACGTCATACAATTTATAGTTCCGATGTTCTAAGACACTTTCTTGATGGAAAAGTTAAAAAAAAAAAAAAGAATTCCTTATGAAAAGCTAGTCTTCAACTCGGTTTGGTCTTAAACGTCGTTTAAGAGCATAAAAATGAGTAAATGCGGCTGACGGGCAGTATAGTGATGAAAGCTTCAGGTATTCATGAAAACGTCATACAATTTATAGTTCCGATGTTCTAAGACACTTTCTTGATGGAAAAGTTAAAAAAAAAGAATTCCTTATGAAAATCTAGTTTTCAACTCTGTTCGGTCTGAAACGTCGTTTAAGAGCATAAAAATGAGTAAATGCATCTTACGGGCAGTATAGTGATGAAAGCTTCAGGTATTCATGAAAACGTCATAAAATTTGTAGTTCCGATGTTCTAAGACACTTTCTTGATGGAAAAGTTAAAAAAAAAGAATTCCTTATGAAAATCTAGTTTTCAACTCTGCTCGGTCTGAAACGTCGTTTTAGAGCATAAAAATGAGTAAATGCAGCTTACGGGTGAAAAGCTTCAGGTATTCATGAAAACGTCATACAATTTATAGTTCCGATGTTCTGAGACACTTTCTTGATGGAAAAGTAAAAAAAAGAATTCCTTATGAAAATCTAGTTTTCAACTCTGTTCGGTCTGAAACGTCGTTTTAGAGCATAAAAATGAGTAAATGCAGCTTACGGGCAGTATAGTGATGAAAGCTTCAGGTATTCATGAAAACGTCATACAATTTGTAGTTCCGATGTTCTCAAACAATTTCTTGATGGAAAATTAACCCTCGTGTGGCCTCACCGATCCGATCAGTACACACCCCGTGTCCTGCGGGTCAAACTGTCCAATGTCCTTTCATCTGGAGCCTTCGATGCGTGGGCGCTCACACCACTTGCAAACAGCAGAGTGTTGATAATGCACTCGGGTCATTTTGACCCAAGGACAACTGCAGGGGCTCGGTGACACACAAGGGTCATTTAGACCCAAGGAGAACGGCGGAGTGTTGATGATACACGAGGGTCATTTCGACCCGAGGACAACGGCAGGGGCACGGTGATACTAAAGGGTCATTTTGACCCAAGGACAACGGCAGGGGCTTGGTGATAATCAAGGGTCATTTTGACCCAAGGACAACGGCAGGGGCCTGGTGATAATCAAAGGTAATTTCGACCCAAGGACAACGGCAAAGCGGTTCCAACTGTAGCACCCCCGAGCACGAAGGACCTTGGGAAGGCACTTCTCTGAATCAGTTCGGGGAGAATTGAAAGTTTGCTGCAACCCGACTAATACGGCCCTTTCCAACAGTTCCGATGGTCCTATCCTCGAGCCCGCAGGACCTCGGGAAGGCACTTTTCTAAATCGGCCATTTTGTTTTCGCTTCTTCGGCTCGTGCGGCTTTCGCGAAAAGTCGGAAGCACTCGAGTTTGCCGCGCTCCCACTGATACGGCCCTTGCGGTTCCGACGATCCCGGCGCCGAGCTCGAGGGACCTCGGGAAGGCACTTTTCTAAATCGGCCATTTTGTTTTCGCTTCTTCGGCTCCTGCAGCTTTCACAAAAAGTCGGAAGCACTCGAGTTTGCCGCGCTCCCACTAATACGGCCATCGCGGTTCCGACGGTCCCGTCGCTGAGCTCGCGCGACCTCGCGCGACCTCGGGAAGGCACTTTTCTAAATCGGCCATTTTGTTTTTTCTTCTTCGGCTCGTGTAGCTTTCACAGAAAGTCGGAAGCACTCGAGTTTGCCGTGCTCCCACTGATACGGCCGTCGCGGTTCCGACGACCCCGTCGCCGATCTCGCGCGACCTCGGGAAGGCAGTTTTTGAAATCGGCCATTTTGTTTTCGCTTCTTCGGCTCGTGTAGCTTTCGCAAAAAGTCGGAAGCACTCGAGTTTGCTGCGCTCCCACTAACACGGCTGTCGCGGTTCCGACGATCCCGGGTCCTCGGGAAGGCACTTTTCTAAATCGGCCATTTTGTTTTCGCTTCTTCGGCTCCTGCAGCTTTCGCGAAAAGTCGGAAGCACTCGAGTTTGCCGCGCTCCCACTAATACGGCCGTCGCGGTTCCGACGATCCCGTCCCCGAGCTCACGGGACCCTGGGAAGTCACTTTTCTAAATCGGCCATTTTGTTTTTTCTTCTTCGGCTAGTGTAGCTTTCACAGAAAGTCGGAAGCACTCGAGTTTGCCGTGCTCCCACTGATACGGCCGTCGCGGTTCCGACGACCCCGTCGCCGTGCTCGCGGGACCTCGGGAAGGCAGTTTTTGAAATCGGCCATTTTGTTTTCGCTTCTTCGGCTCGTGTAGCTTTTACAGATAGTCGGAATGACTTGAGTTTTCTGCCTCCCACTAACACGGCCGTCGCGGTTCCAACTGTCCCGTCCACGAGCTCTTTGGACCTCGGGAAGTCACTTTTCTAAATCGGCCATTTTGTTTTTTTGCTTCTTCGGCTAGTGTAGCTTTCACAAAAAGTCGGAAGGACTCAAGTTTTCTGCCTCCCACTAACATGGCCGTCGCGGTTCCAACGGTCCCGTCCACGAGCTCGCAGGACCTCGGGAAGTCACTCTTCTAAATCGGCCATTTTGTTTTCGCTTCTTCGGCTCGTGCAGCTTTTACAGAAAGTCGGAAGCACTCGAGTTTGCCGCGCTCCCACTGATACGGCCGTCGCGGTTCCGACTACCCCGTCGCCGATCTCGCGCGACCTCGGGAAGGCAGTTTTTGAAATCGGCCATTTTGTTTTCGCTTCTTCGGCTCGTGTAGCTTTCGCAAAAAGTCGGAAGCACTCGAGTTTGCCGCGCTCCCACTAACACGGCTGTCGCGGTTCCGACGATCCCGGGTCCTCGGGAAGGCACTTTTCTAAATCGGCCATTTTGTTTTCGCTTCTTCGGCTCCTGCAGCTTTCGCGAAAAGTCGGAAGCACTCGAGTTTGCCGCGCTCCCACTAATACGGCCGTCGCGGTTCCGACGATCCCGTCCCCGAGCTCACGGGACCCTGGGAAGTCACTTTTCTAAATCGGCCATTTTGTTTTTTCTTCTTCGGCTAGTGTAGCTTTCACAGAAAGTCGGAAGCACTCGAGTTTGCCGTGCTCCCACTGATACGGCCGTCGCGGTTCCGACGACCCCGTCGCCGTGCTCGCGGGACCTCGGGAAGGCAGTTTTTGAAATCGGCCATTTTGTTTTCGCTTCTTCGGCTCGTGTAGCTTTTACAGATAGTCGGAATGACTTGAGTTTTCTGCCTCCCACTAACACGGCCGTCGCGGTTCCAACTGTCCCGTCCACGAGCTCTTTGGACCTCGGGAAGTCACTTTTCTAAATCGGCCATTTTGTTTTTTTGCTTCTTCGGCTAGTGTAGCTTTCACAAAAAGTCGGAAGGACTCAAGTTTTCTGCCTCCCACTAACATGGCCGTCGCGGTTCCAACGGTCCCGTCCACGAGCTCGCAGGACCTCGGGAAGTCACTCTTCTAAATCGGCCATTTTGTTTTCGCTTCTTCGGCTCGTGCAGCTTTTACAGAAAGTCGGAAGGACTCGAGTCTTCTGCCTCCCACTAACACGGCCGTCACGGTTCAACGGTCCCGTCCACGAGCTCTTTGGACCTTGGGAAGTCACTTTTCTAAATCGGCCATTTTTTATTTTTTTTTGCTTCTTCGGCTAGTGTAGCTTTAAAAGAAGGTCGGAGGCACTCGAGATTGCTGCCTCCCACTAATATGGCCGTTGCGATTCAAACGGTACCATCCGCTAGCTTGTAGGACCAAAAGACACACCTTGATCCGAGGACAAGGGGAGGATGTGGAATTACATGAAATTGTGTGTGTGTGCGCTATTGCTTGTAACACTGGGGGTTATAACTATACAAAATAAAACAATATACTACAACTGTCTGTGTCCTGTGATCATTCGGAGGCCGGCGAGGCTTTGTGTGACTTGTGTGCGAAGCTTTCACATTTCATATCTTGACACGGGTCGCTCAACGGGGGAGTCGTTTTTGATCGAAAATGGAAAAAAATGAATTCTTCAAAGAAAATCAAGTTTTCAACTCTGTTCAGCCTTAAACATCGTTTACGGGCATAACAATGAGGAAATAAAGCTTTCAGGCAGTATAGTGATAAAAGCATCAGGTATTCATGAAAATATGCTTTACGTTAACACAGTGTGGTTTCACGTGGGTATGGATTAACATTAATTGGGTGTGGCTTCACGTTAATGGGGTGTGGCTTCATGTTAAAGCAGTATGGCCTATTGTGGGGCGTGGCTTCACATTAATTGGGTGTGGCTTTATGTTAAGGAGTGTGGCTTCACTTTAATGGTGTGTGGCTTTAAATGAAAGAGGTTTGGCATCAAATTAAAGGGGTGTGGCTTTTAGTGAAAGGGGTGTGTCTTCGCATTAAATGTGTGTGGCTTTACTTTAACGGATGTGGCTTCACATTAACGGGGTGTGGTTTCACGATATTGGGGTGGGGCGTTACAATTACTGGGCGTGGCTTCACATTACTTGTTTGTGACTTCATGTTAACAGGGGTGGCTTCATGTTAACGGTGTGTGGCTTCAGGTTAATGGGGTGTGGCTTTCACATTAATGGGTTTTGGCTTCACGTTGAAGGGGTGTGGCTAGACATTAAATGGGTGTGGCTTCACGTTAACGTGGTGTGCCTTCACATTGAAGGGGTGTGGCTTCACAATAAATGGATGTGGCTTCAAGAGAATGGCTTGTGGCTTCATGCTGAAGGCGTGTGGCTTTACGTTAACGGGGTGTGGCTACAGGGTAACAGGGCATTAAATGGGTGTGGCTTCACAATACAGCTTCATGTTAACAAGGATGTGGCTTCACTTCGAGGGGTGTGGTTTCAAATTAAAGGAAAGTGGCATCACATGACTTTACGTAAAAGGGGTGTGGCTTAACATTAACGGGGTGTGGCTTCACGTTGGATGGCTGTGGCTTTACATTAACTGGGTGTGGCTTTACGTTAATGGGGTGGCTTCACGTTATATGGCTATTGCCTAACGTTAATGGGGTGTGGCTTTACATTAATGGGTTGTGGCATCAAATCAAAGGATTCTTGCATCACATTAAATGGGTGTGACTTTACGTGAAGAGGGTGTGGCTTCACAATAACCGGGTGTGGCTTAACATTAACAGGGTGAGGCTTCAAATTAACGGGTGTGGCTTCACATTAAAGGGGTGTGGCTTCAAATTAAAGGGAACTGGCTTCACATGACGCCATGTAAAAGGGGTGTGGCTTCACATTAACTGTGTGTGGCTTCACGTTGACGGGGTATGGATTCACGTTAATGTGGTCTGGCTTCATGTTAACGGTGTGTGGTTTCACGTTCGGGGTATGGATTAACGTTAATTGGGTGTGGCTTAACGTTAATGGGGGCGTGGCTTAGCGTTAAAGGGGTGTGGTCTATTGTTAACTGGGCCTGGCTTCACATTAATCGGGTGTGGCTTTATGTTAATGGCGTGTGGCTTCAGGTTAACAGGGTGTAAAATAGATGTGGCTTCACAATAAGGCTTCATGTTAACAAGGATGTGGCTTCACTTTACCGGGGCGTGGCTTCAAATTAAAGGGGTCTGGCATCAAATTAAAGAGGTGTGACTTTACTTTAGGGGTGTGTCTTCACATTAAATGTGTGTGGCTTCACGTTAAAGGAGTATGGCCTAACGTTAACGGGGTGTGGATTCACATTAATGGGGTGTGGCATCAAATTAAAGGATTCCTTTATCACATTAAATGGGTGTGAAGTGGGTGTGGCTTCACAATAACACTGTGTGGTTTCACATAAATGGGGTGTGGCTTCATGTTAACGTGGCTTCAGGTTAACAGGGTGTGAAATGGGTGTGGCTTCACAATAAGGCTTCATGTTAACAAGGATGTGGCTTCACTTTAACTGGGTGTGGCTTCACATTAAATGGTTGTGGCTTCACATTAAATGGTTGTGGCTTCACATTACTTGTGTCTGACTTCAGTTAACAGGGGTGGCTTCACATTATTGGGGTGTGGCATCACTTTACTGGGGTGTGTCTTTATGTTAATGGAGATAGGCTTAAAGTTGAAGGGGTGTGGCTTCAAATTAATGTTGTATGGCATTACAAAAAAGCATCATGTTAACAATGGTGTGGCTCGAAATTAAAGGAGTCTGCCATCACATTAAAGGGGTGTGACTTTACGTGGACGGGTTGTGACTTCAAGTTATTGAGGTGTGGCTTCATATTAAATGGGTGTGGCTTCACGTTAACAGGATGTGGCTTTACATTAATAGGGGAGTGGCTTTACGTTAATTGGGTGTGGCATCACATTAACTGGGTATGTTTCAAGAAATCGCGGTGGGGCGTTAAATTTACTGGGCGTGGCTTCACATTACTTGTTTGTGACTTCACATTAACAGGGGTGGCTTCATGTTAACGGTGTGTGGCTTCAGGTAAACGGACTGTGGCTTCAATTTAATGAGGTATGCCTTCACATTAATGGGTTTTGGCTTCACGTTGAAGGGGTGTGGCTTCACATTAACAGGGTGTGCCTTCACGTTAACGTGGTGTGCTTTCAATTAAAGGAGTGTGGCTTCATGTTAAATGGATGTGGCTTCATGTGATTGGGTTGTGAGTTCACGCTGAAGGGGTGTGGCTTCACATTACCTGGGTGTGGCATCACATTGAAGGGGTATAGCTTCAGGTTAACTGGGTGTGGCTTCACATTAATTTGGTGAAGCTTTACATTAACGGGGTGTGGCAACACGTTAAAGTGGTGTGGCTTTACATTAACAGGTTGTGGATTTACGTTACTGGGGTGTGGCTTCACGTCAACGGGGTGTAGGTTCACGTTAAATGGATGTGGCGTCACGTTAACGGTGCGTGGCTTCACATTAACGGGGTTTGGATTCACGTTAATGGGGTGTGCCTTCATGTCAAAGGAGTGTTGCTTAACGTTAATCGGGTGTAGCTTCACGTTAACGGGGTGTGGCTTCAGTTTAACACGGTGTGCCTTGACGTTAAATGGATGCGGCTTCACGTTAATGGGGTGTGGCTTCACCATGAAAGGGTTTGGCTTCATATTAAAGAGGTGTGGCAACACGTTGAAGGGGTGTGGCTTTACATTCACAGGGTTAGCATTCACACTAATGGAGTGTGGCTTCACGTCAAGGGGGCGTTGCTTCACATTAAATGGATTTGGCTTCATGTTAACTGTGTGTGGCTTCACATTAATGGGGTGTGGCTTCCCATTCACGGGGTTTGGCTTCAAGTTAATGTCATGTGGCTTCACAATATAGCTTCACGTTAACAAGGGTGTGGCTTTACTTTAACGGGGTCTGGCTTCATATTAATGGAGTCTGGCATCACATTAAAGGGGTGTGACTTTACGTGAAAGGGGTGTGGCTTGAAGTTAATAGGGTCTGGATTCACGTTAAAAGGGGTTTGGCTTCCCGAGTCAGAATGACCCGCGTTTGTCGTCGATTTCAAGGCCCCTGTCCCCGGGGTCTGAATGACCCTCGTTTATAGCCGAGCGCCCGGCCTCGCCGTCGTCCCTGGGGTCAGAATGACCCGTGAGCCCTCGGCCTCGTCCACGGGTCGAAACGACCCGAGTTTTACGTTGTATTACAAGTCATCCCGTATGCTAAATGTAAAAAATAAATAAATGATACAAATAAAGACATGACAAGACAGTTGCATTGTATTGTTTTTTTCTTACATTTATTTAGTCATCACCAGTGTTACAAGCAACGACACAGAACACACACACACACACACACACACACACACACACACACACACACACACGCACACACACACACACAAACAAACACAAACACACACACACACACACACACACACACACACACACACACACACACAAACACACACGCGCACAAATGTGTCCGCCACAGGATCACGGTTCGAAACGCAGACAACCGACGTAGCATTCGAGTTCCCCCGCGAGCTCTTTCGTTCTCCGGTAGAACTGCAAGCTGCGGTTCTGGCGCGCGCGCCCGCACACGTAACACCACGGACGCGCGTCCAGCGTCACGTACATCCCGTCCGTCGACGTCGGCGTTGCGAGATTCCGAGGGTGTTCCGATTTTCTGGGAAACTTTCTTGATGGAAAATATAAAAAAAAATGAATTCTTTAAGAAAATCTAGTTTTCAACTCTGTTCAGTCTGAAACGTCGTTTAAGAGCATAAAAATGAGTTACTGCAAATCACGGGCAGTATAGTGATGAAAGCTTCACTTATTCATGAACATATCATACAATTTGAAGTTCAGATGTTCTGAGACACTTTCTTGATGGAAATTTTTTTTTAAAAGAATTCTTTTAGAAAATCTTGTTTTCAACTCTGTTCAGTCTGAATCGTCGTTTAAGAGCATAAAAATGAGTAAATGCAGCTTACGGGAAGTATAGTGATGAAAGCTTCAGGTATTCATGAACATATCATATAATTTGAATTTCTGATGTTCTCAGAGGCCTTCTTGATGGAAAATATAGAAAAATTAATTCTTTAAGAAAATTCAGTTTTCAACTCTGTTCAGTCTGAAACGTCATTTAAGAGCATAAAAATGGGTAACTGCAGCTTAGGGGCAGCATTAAAGCTTCAGGTATTCAGGAAAATATCAACAATTCGTAATTCCGATGTGCTGAGACACTTTCTTGATGGAAAATTAAAATAAAATAGTTATTTAAGAAAATTCAGTTTTCAACTCTGTTCAGTCTGAAACGTCGTTTAAGAGCATAAAAATGGGTAACTGCACCTTACGGGCAGTATAGTGATGAAAGCTTCAGGTTTCATGAACATATTACACAATTTGATGTTCCGATGTTCTGAAACACTTTCTTGATGGAAAATATTTTTTAAAAAAAGAATTCTTTTAGAAAATCTAGTTTTCAACTCTGTTCAGTCTGAAACGTCGTTTAAGAGCATAAAAATGAGTTACTGCAAATCACGGGCAGTATAGTGATGAAAGCTTCACTTATTCATGAACATATCATACAATTTGAAGTTCAGATGTTCTGAGACACTTTCTTGATGGAATTTTTTTTTTAAAAGAATTCTTTTAGAAAATCTTGTTTTCAACTCTGTTCAGTCTGAATCGTCGTTTAAGAGCATAAAAATGAGTAAATGCAGCTTACGGGAAGTATAGTGATGAAAGCTTCAGGTATTCATGAACATATCATATAATTTGAATTTCTGATGTTCTCAGAGGCTTTCTTGATGGAAAATATAGAAAAATTAATTCTTTAAGAAAATCAAGTTTTCAACTCTGAAACGTCGTTTAAGAGCATAAAAATGGGTAACTGCAGCTTAGGGGCAGCATTAAAGCTTCAGGTATTCACGAAAATATCAACAATTCGTAATTCCGATGTGCTGAGACACTTTCTTGATGGAAAATTAAAATAAAATAGTTCTTTAAGAAAATTCAGTTTTCAACTCTGTTCAGTCTGAAACGTCATTTAAGAGCATAAAAATGGGTAACTGCAGCTTAGGGGCAGCATTAAAGCTTCAGGTATTCAGGAAAATATCAACAATTCGTAATTCCGATGTGCTGAGACACTTTCTTGATGGAAAATTAAAATAAAATAGTTATTTAAGAAAATTCAGTTTTCAACTCTGTTCAGTCTGAAACGTCGTTTAAGAGCATAAAAATGGGTAACTGCACCTTACGGGAAGTATAGTGATGAAAGCTTCAGGTTTCATGAACATATTACACAATTTGATGTTCCGATGTTCTGAAACACTTTCTTGATGGAAAATATTTTTAAAAAAAAGAATTCTTTTAGAAAATCTAGTTTTCAACTCTGTTCAGTCTGAAACGTC
This sequence comes from Clinocottus analis, assembly GCF_023055335.1. Lineage (NCBI taxonomy): Eukaryota > Metazoa > Chordata > Actinopteri > Perciformes > Cottidae > Clinocottus > Clinocottus analis. The sequence goes on along the minus strand of NW_027175832.1, from coordinate 12,283,946 downwards.
GTTTAAGAGCATAAAAATTAGTTACTGCAGCTCACGGGCAGTATAGTGATGAAAGCTTCAGGTATTCATGAACATATCATACAATTTGAAGTTCCGATGTCCTAAGACACTTTCTTGATGGAATTTTTTTTTTAAAAGAATTCTTTTAGAAAATCTTGTTTTCAACTCTGTTCAGTCTGAAATGTCGTTTAAGAGCATACAAATTAGTTACTGCAGCTCACGGGCAGTATAGTGATGAAAGCTTCAGGTATTCATGAACATATCATATAATTTGAAGTTCCGATGTTCTAAGAGGCTTTCTTGATGGAAAATATAAAAAAATGAATCCTTTAAGAAAATCAAGTTTTCAACTCTGTTCAGTCTAAAACGTCGTTTAACAGTATAAAAACGAGTAAATGCAACTTACCGACAGTATAGTGACGAAAGCTTCAGGTATTCATGAACATATCATACAATATTTAAGTTCCGATGTTCTAAGATGGAAAATATAAAAAAAAATGAATTCTTTAAGAAAATCTAGTTTTCAACACTGTTCAGTGTGAAACGTCGATTAAGAACATACAAATGAGTAAATGCAGATTACAGGCAGAGGTGTCAAGTAACGAAGTACAAATACTTCGTTACTTTACTTAAGTAGGAATTTTGAGTGTCTATATTTTACTGGAGTATTTTTTTCCAGACTACTTTTTACTTCTACTCCTTACTTTTTCACGCAAATATCTGTACTTTCTACTCCCTACTTTTAAAAAAATAGCCTCGTTACTATTTCATTTTGGTTTGTTTTTCATTCCGGTTAGCCAGATAAATCGCGCCATCCGAATAGAGTGAATTTGATTTTGGTTGGAAGAGAAGTATATACCTTTCCGACACCCGATTGTTTTTTTACGCGATGCACCTGAACATGACACGAATCAACCGTTACAATCACGTCACTCTCAAGCAAGGACAGCAGAGAAGCCGATTGCAAATATGTCCGTCTCGGAGAACGCGCGATGAGAAATACGCGCCGCCGAATATCTGTTGTGCCGGGAGGGACAGTCACGTTCAATGCGTGAGACTTGAGAGCCCCGATACTTCCGTCTCTCTGCTCCTCTCTGCCGGCGGTTCCCCGGTCGCGCGAGTTTCTTCAGCGACTGTCTGTTTGGGGTAAATAGGATGTCTATACAGCTGATAGGTTTACAGATGCGCTCCATAGCGGGGAGTTTAAAAAGGAACCAACGCGCCTATGACTTTTTTTTTTTGCCGTGAGGTATGGCTGGTATGGACTTTTTTCAACATACATATTACAATACTTATAGGCAACTAGTTATTATCATGTCTTCCGCTCCATGAAATGCATGTTAATGCTCAGTAGTACACATATGGTACTTTAATGTTTTGCATTGTAATAAAATGTGATCATTTTCAATGGACATATATATGCAGCTGAAATAGGTAGCCTAGTGCATCCCACATTTTTCAATATACCATTTTAATACAACATTATGGCCTTGAGAAAAATGATTGTTTTGGGGGGAGGTGGGTTAGTGCACTATAGGCCCCTGAGACGCGGCTTAAGAAATCGTACTGAATGGGAAAAAGAAATTCCCCTTACATTACTTTTACTGTTTTACTTTTAAGTAGTTTTGAAACCCAGTACTTTTATACTTTTACTTAAGTAAAAAGCTTGAGTTGATACTTCTACTTTTACCAAAGTATTTCTATATCCTAGCATCTATACTTCTACTTAACTCTCCTGTTGCCTTCTGGGTCAAAAAGACCCACGTTCGAGTGTTTATGTATTTGTGTGTATCGCGGTCTAAGGGTCACAAAATGACCACGACCAGTGTATACGTATGCATGCATGCATGTACGTATGAATCAGTCAAGCACGTCGTCCTCGGGTTAAAACGACTCGCGTCTTTCCACCGAGCCCTCGCCGTCGCCCTGGGGTCTGTTCGACCCTCGAGTTTGAGCGAGCCCTCGGCCTCGTCCCCCGAGTCAAACTGACCCGTGTTTATCGCCGAGCTCGCGGCCCCCGTCCCCAGGGTCAGAATGACCCGCATATATTGCCGAGCTCCCGGCCCTCGTCCACGGGGTCAGAATGACCCGCGTTTATCGCCGAGCTCCCGGCCTTGTCCCCCGGGGTCAGACTGACCCGCGTATATCGCTGAGCTCCCGGCCTCGTCACCGGGGTCAGACTGACCCGCGTTTATCGTCGAGCTCTCGGCCCCCGTCCCCCGGGGTCAGAATGACCCTTGTTTATAGCCGAGCTCCCGGCCTCGCCGTAGTCCCCGGGGTCAGAATGACCCGTGAGCCCTCGGCCTCGTCCTCGGGTCGAAACGACCCGAGTTTTACGTTGTATTACAAGTCATCCCGTATGCTAAATGTAAAAAATAAATGAATAAATGATACAAATAAAGACATGACAAGACAGTTGCATTGTATTGTTTTTTTCTTACATTTATTTTGTCATCACCAGTGTTACAAGCAACGACACAGAACAAACACACACACACACACACACACACACACACACACACACACACACGCACACACACACACACACACACACACACACACACACACACACGCACACACACGCACACACACACACACACACACACACACACACGCACACACACAAACACAAACACAAACACACACGCGCACAAACGGAGCCTGGCTCGCCAGCCAAACGGGCGAACCGACGTTCGGATTCGGTCGCGGCGGCGGCGGCCCGCCCCTCGGGCAAACGCGGAATCGTCAAAGGCCCGGTCCCGGTCCCGGTGCCGGTCGCGGTCCCTCTCTCGATCGAGGCTGTCGGACGCGACTCTCCACGCTCTCAACAGCGGCGGCGGCGCTTGGTCCGCCCTCTGCAGAAACATCACCCGTCGCCTGGCTTCTCGAGCGGGAGCGGAATCGTCCCAGGCCGGCACGGTCGCGGCCAGAGCACATTCGATCGGCCTGGACGGGATCGCGTTCCAGCCGTTGGACATGCCCCGCGCTTCTCGTTCTACGAAAGGGGTGTACTTATACGCTGTATTTATACACAATTTATTCACATCTGCGTAATCCAGCAGTCGGCTTCGTTGGTGCGCTCGCGCTGATCGAAGGCTCTTTAGCCAAGACGCGTGACGTCATTTCGTACGTGTCCAGATTGTAAAGCCGTCTAAGGCGTTTACAAAAAAAGAAAATAATGATGTGTATTTGTTATTCTGAGCTATTCAAAATAAAATGAATTGATTCAAATTGAAATGAGGTGTCACAAGTTATTATGTGCGAATAAGGACACTATGAAAGGGGTGTACTTATACGCTGCATTTATACACAATTTATTCACATCTGCGTAATCCAGCAGTCGGCTTCGTTGGTGCGCTCGCGCTGATCGAAGGCTCATTAGCCAAGACGCGTGACGTCATTTCGTACATGTCCAGATTATAAAGCCCTCTGAGGTGTTTATAAAAAAAAAAGAAAATAATAATAATAGTGTGTATTTGTTATTCTGAGCTATTCAAGATAACCTGAATTGATTCAAATTGAAATGAGGTGTCACAAGTTATTATGTGCGAATAAGGACACTATGAAAGGGGTGTACTTATACGCAGTATTTATACACAATTTATTCACATCTGCGTAATCCCGCGGTCAGCTTCGTTGGTGCGCTCGCGCTGATCGAAGGCTCTTTAGCCAAGACGCGTGACGTCATTTCGTACGTGTCCAGATTGTAAAGCCCTCTGAGGCGTTTACAAAAAAAAACAGAAAATAATAATAATAATGTGTATTTGTTATTCTAAGCTATTCAAAATAACCAGAATTGATTCAAATTGAAATGAGGTGTCACAAGTTATGATGTGCGAATAAGGACACTATGAAAGGGGTGTACTTATACGGTGTATTTATAAACAATTTATTCACATCTGCGTAATCCCGCGGTCAGCTTCGTTGGTGCGCTCGCGCTGATCGAAGGCTCTTTAGCCAAGACGCGTGACGTCATTTCGTACGTGTCCAGATTGTAAAGCCCTCTGAGGCGTTTACTAAAAAAAAAGAAAATAATAATGGGTATTTGTTATTCTGAGCTATTCAAAATAACCTGAATTGATTCAAATTGAAATGAGGTGTCACAAGTTACTATGTGCGAATAAGGACACTATGAAAGGGGTGTACTTATACGCTGTATTTATACACAATTTATTCACATCTGCGTAATCCCGCGGTCGGTTTCGTTGGTGCGCTCGCGCTGATCGAAGGCTCTTTAGCCAAGACGCGTGACGTCATTTCGTACGTGTCCAGATTGTAAAGCCCTCTGAGGCGTTTACAAAAAAAAGAAAATAATAATAATAATGTGTATTTGTTACTCTGAGCTATTCAAAATAAACTGAATTGATTCAAATAGAAATGAGGTGTCACAAGTTATTACGTGCGAATAAGGACACTATGAAAGGGGTGTACTTATACGCTGCATTTATACACAATTTATTCACATCTGCGTAATCCCGCGGTCAGCTTCGTTGGTGCGCTCGCGCTGATCGAAGGCTCTTTAGCCAAGACGCGTGACGTCATTTCGTACGTGTCCAGATTGTAAAGCCCTCTGAGGCGTTTACAAAAAAAATCGAAAATAATAATGTGGTTTTGTTATTCTGAGCTATTCAAAATAACCTGAATTGATTCAAATTGAAATGAGGTGTCACAAGTTATTATGTGCGAATAAGGACACTATGAAAGGGGTGTACTTATACGCTGTATTTATACACAATTTATTCACATCTGCGTAATCGCTCGGTCGGCTTCGTTGGTGTGCTCGCGCTGATCGAAGGCTCTTTAGCAAAGACAGATTGACCCCGTAGGACTTGGGGTGTGCGAGGAATGAGTGAGGACAACACGAGGGTTAAAAAAAAGAATTACTTATGAAAATCTAGTTTTCAACTCTGTTCGGTCTGAAACGTAGTTTTAGAGAATAAAAATGAGTAAATGCAGCTTACGGGCAATGATGAAAGCTTCAGATATTCATGAAAACGTCATACAATTTATAGTTCCGATGTTCTGAGACACTTTCTTGATGGAAAAGTTAAAAAAAAGAATTCCTTATGAAAATCTAGTTTTCAACTCTGTTCGGTCTGAAACGTCGTTTTAGAGCATAAAAATGAGTAAATGCAGCTTACGGGCAGTATAGTGATGAAGCCTCAGGTATTCATGAAAACGTCATACAATTTATAGTTCCGATGTTCTAAGACACTTTCTTGATGGAAAAGTTAAAAAAAAAAAAAGAATTCCTTATGAAAAGCTAGTCTTCAACTCGGTTTGGTCTTAAACGTCGTTTAAGAGCATAAAAATGAGTAAATGCGGCTGACGGGCAGAATAGTGATGAAAGCTTCAGGTATTCATGAAAACGTCATACAATTTATAGTTCCGATGTTCTAAGACACTTTCTTGATGGAAAAGTTAAAAAAAAAGAATTCCTTATGAAAATCTAGTTTTCAACTCTGTTCGGTCTGAAACGTCGTTTAAGAGCATAAAAATGAGTAAATGCATCTTACGGGCAGTATAGTGATGAAAGCTTCAGGTATTCATGAAAACGTCATAAAATTTGTAGTTCCGATGTTCTAAGACACTTTCTTGATGGAAAAGTTAAAAAAAAATAGAATTCCTTATGAAAATCTAGTTTTCAACTCTGCTCAGTCTGAAACGTCGTTTTAGAGCATAAAAATGAGTAAATGCAGCTTACGGGTGAAAAGCTTCAGGTATTCATGAAAACGTCATACAATTTATAGTTCCGATGTTCTGAGACACTTTCTTGATGGAAAAGTAAAAAAAAGAATTCCTTATGAAAATCTAGTTTTCAACTCTGTTCGGTCTGAAACGTCGTTTTAGAGCATAAAAATGAGTAAATGCAGCTTACGGGCAGTATAGTGATGAAAGCTTCAGGTATTCATGAAAACGTCATACAATTTGTAGTTCCGATGTTCTCAAACAATTTCTTGATGGAAAATTAACCCTCGTGTGGCCTCACCGATCCGTACACACCCCGTGTCCTGCGGGTCAAACTGTCCAATGTCCTTTCATCTGGAGCCTTCGATGCGTGGGCGCTCACACCACTTGCAAACAGCAGAGTGTTGATAATGCACTCGGGTCATTTTGACCCAAGGACAACTGCAGGGGCTCGGTGACACACAAGGGTCATTTAGACCCAAGGAGAACGGCGGAGTGTTGATGATACACGAGGGTCATTTCGACCCGAGGACAACGGCAGGGGCACGGTGATACTAAAGGGTCATTTTGACCCAAGGACAACGGCAGGGGCTTGGTGATAATCAAGGGTCATTTTGACCCAAGGACAACGGCAGGGGCTTGGTGATAATCAAGGGTCATTTTGACCCAAGGACAACGGCAGGGGCCTGGTGATAATCAAAGGTAATTTCGACCCAAGGACAACGGCAAAGCGGTTCCAACTGTAGCACCCCCGAGCACGAAGGACCTTGGGAAGGCACTTCTCTGAATCAGTTCGGGGAGAATTGAAAGTTTGCTGCAACCCGACTAATACGGCCCTTTCCAACAGTTCCGATGGTCCTATCCTCGAGCCCGCAGGACCTCGGGAAGGCACTTTTCTAAATCGGCCATTTTGTTTTCGCTTCTTCGGCTCGTGCAGCTTTCGCGAAAAGTCGGAAGCACTCGAGTTTGCCGCGCTCCCACTGATACGGCCGTTGCGGTTCCGACGATCCCGGCGCCGAGCTCGAGGGACCTCGGGAAGGCACTTTTCTAAATCGGCCATTTTGTTTTCGCTTCTTCGGCTCCTGCAGCTTTCACAAAAAGTCGGAAGCACTCGAGTTTGCCGCGCTCCCACTAATACGGCCATCGCGGTTCCGACGGTCCCGTCGCTGAGCTCGCGCGACCTCGCGCGACCTCGGGAAGGCACTTTTCTAAATCGGCCATTTTGTTTTTTCTTCTTCGGCTCGTGTAGCTTTCGCAGAAAGTCGGAAGCACTCGAGTTTGCCGTGCTCCCACTGATACGGCCGTCGCGGTTCCGACGACCCCGTCGCCGATCTCGCGCGACCTCGGGAAGGCAGTTTTTGAAATCGGCCATTTTGTTTTCGCTTCTTCGGCTCGTGTAGCTTTCGCAAAAAGTCGGAAGCACTCGAGTTTGCCGCGCTCCCACTAACACGGCTGTCGCGGTTCCGACGATCCCGGGTCCTCGGGAAGGCACTTTTCTAAATCGGCCATTTTGTTTTCGCTTCTTCGGCTCCTGCAGCTTTCGCGAAAAGTCGGAAGCACTCGAGTTTGCCGCGCTCCCACTAATACGGCCGTCGCGGTTCCGACGATCCCGTCCCCGAGCTCACGGGACCCTGGGAAGTCACTTTTCTAAATCGGCCATTTTGTTTTTTCTTCTTCGGCTAGTGTAGCTTTCACAGAAAGTCGGAAGCACTCGAGTTTGCCGTGCTCCCACTGATACGGCCGTCGCGGTTCCGACGACCCCGTCGCCGTGCTCGCGGGACCTCGGGAAGGCAGTTTTTGAAATCGGCCATTTTGTTTTCGCTTCTTCGGCTCGTGTAGCTTTTACAGATAGTCGGAATGACTTGAGTTTTCTGCCTCCCACTAACACGGCCGTCGCGGTTCCAACTGTCCCGTCCACGAGCTCTTTGGACCTCGGGAAGTCACTTTTCTAAATCGGCAATTTTGTTTTTTTGCTTCTTCGGCTAGTGTAGCTTTCACAAAAAGTCGGAAGGACTCAAGTTTTCTGCCTCCCACTAACATGGCCGTCGCGGTTCCAACGGTCCCGTCCACGAGCTCGCAGGACCTCGGGAAGTCACTCTTCTAAATCGGCCATTTTGTTTTCGCTTCTTCGGCTCGTGCAGCTTTTACAGAAAGTCGGAAGGACTCGAGTTTTCTGCCTCCCACTAACACGGCCGTCACGGTTCAACGGTCCCGTCCACGAGCTCTTTGGACCTTGGGAAGTCACTTTTCTAAATCGGCCATTTTTTATTTTTTTTTGCTTCTTCGGCTAGTGTAGCTTTAAAAGAAGGTCGGAGGCACTCGAGATTGCTGCCTCCCACTAATATGGCCGTTGCGATTCAAACGGTACCATCCGCTAGCTTGTAGGACCAAAAGACACACCTTGATCCGAGGACAAGGGGAGGATGTGGAATTACATGAAATTGTGTGTGTGTGCGCTATTGCTTGTAACACTGGGGGTTATAACTATACAAAATAAAACAATATACTACAACTGTCTGTGTCCTGTGATCATTCGGAGGCCGGCGAGGCTTTGTGTGACTTGTGTGCGAAGCTTTCACATTTCATATCTTGACACGGGTCGCTCAACGGGGGAGTCGTTTTTGATCGAAAATGGAAAAAAATGAATTCTTCAAAGAAAATCAAGTTTTCAACTCTGTTCAGCCTTAAACATCGTTTACGGGCATAACAATGAGGAAATAAAGCTTTCAGGCAGTATAGTGATAAAAGCATCAGGTATTCATGAAAATATGCTTTACGTTAACACAGTGTGGTTTCACGTGGGTATGGATTAACATTAATCGGGTGTGGCTTCACGTTAATGGGGTGTGGCTTCATGTTAAAGCAGTATGGCCTATTGTGGGGCGTGGCTTCACATTAATTGGGTGTGGCTTTATGTTAAGGAGTGTGGCTTCACTTTAATGGTGTGTGGCTTTAAATGAAAGAGGTTTGGCATCAAATTAAAGGGGTGTGGCTTTTAGTGAAAGGGGTGTGTCTTCGCATTAAATGTGTGTGGCTTTACTTTAACGGATGTGGCTTCACATTAACGGGGTGTGGTTTCACGATATTGGGGTGGGGCGTTACAATTACTGGGCGTGGCTTCACATTACTTGTTTGTGACTTCATGTTAACAGGGGTGGCTTCATGTTAACGGTGTGTGGCTTCAGGTTAATGGGGTGTGGCTTTCACATTAATGGGTTTTGGCTTCACGTTGAAGGGGTGTGGCTAGACATTAAATGGGTGTGGCTTCACGTTAACGTGGTGTGCCTTCACATTGAAGGGGTGTGGCTTCACAATAAATGGATGTGGCTTCAAGAGAATGGCTTGTGGCTTCATGCTGAAGGCGTGTGGCTTTACGTTAACGGGGTGTGGCTACAGGGTAACAGGGCATTAAATGGGTGTGGCTTCACAATACAGCTTCATGTTAACAAGGATGTGGCTTCACTTCGAGGGGTGTGGTTTCAAATTAAAGGAAAGTGGCATCACATGACTTTACGTAAAAGGGGTGTGGCTTAACATTAACGGGGTGTGGCTTCACGTTGGATGACTGTGGCTTTACATTAACTGGGTGTGGCTTTACGTTAATGGGGTGGCTTCACGTTATATGGCTATTGCCTAACGTTAATGGGGTGTGGCTTTACATTAATGGGTTGTGGCATCAAATCAAAGGATTCTTGCATCACATTAAATGGGTGTGACTTTACGTGAAGAGGGTGTGGCTTCACAATAACCGGGTGTGGCTTAACATTAACAGGGTGAGGCTTCAAATTAACGGGTGTGGCTTCACATTAAAGGGGTGTGGCTTCAAATTAAAGGGAACTGGCTTCACATGACTCCATGTAAAAGGGGTGTGGCTTCACATTAACTGTGTGTGGCTTCACGTTGACGGGGTATGGATTCACGTTAATGTGGTCTGGCTTCATGTTAACGGTGTGTGGTTTCACGTTCGGGGTATGGATTAACGTTAATTGGGTGTGGCTTAACGTTAATGGGGGCGTGGCTTAGCGTTAAAGGGGTGTGGTCTATTGTTAACTGGGCCTGGCTTCACATTAATCGGGTGTGGCTTTATGTTAATGGCGTGTGGCTTCAGGTTAACAGGGTGTAAAATAGATGTGGCTTCACAATAAGGCTTCATGTTAACAAGGATGTGGCTTCACTTTACCGGGGCGTGGCTTCAAATTAAAGGGGTCTGGCATCAAATTAAAGAGGTGTGACTTTACTTTAGGGGTGTGTCTTCACATTAAATGTGTGTGGCTTCACGTTAAAGGAGTATGGCCTAACGTTAACGGGGTGTGGATTCACATTAATGGGGTGTGGCATCAAATTAAAGGATTCCTTTATCACATTAAATGGGTGTGAAGTGGGTGTGGCTTCACAATAACACTGTGTGGTTTCACATAAATGGGGTGTGGCTTCATGTTAACGTGGCTTCAGGTTAACAGGGTGTGAAATGGGTGTGGCTTCACAATAAGGCTTCATGTTAACAAGGATGTGGCTTCACTTTAACTGGGTGTGGCTTCACATTAAATGGTTGTGGCTTCACATTAAATGGTTGTGGCTTCACATTACTTGTGTCTGACTTCAGTTAACAGGGGTGGCTTCACATTATTGGGGTGTGGCATCACTTTACTGGGGTGTGTCTTTATGTTAATGGAGATAGGCTTAAAGTTGAAGGGGTGTGGCTTCAAATTAATGTTGTATGGCATTACAAAAAAGCATCATGTTAACAATGGTGTGGCTCGAAATTAAAGGAGTCTGCCATCACATTAAAGGGGTGTGACTTTACGTGGACGGGTTGTGACTTCAAGTTATTGAGGTGTGGCTTCATATTAAATGGGTGTGGCTTCACGTTAACAGGATGTGGCTTTACATTAATAGGGGAGTGGCTTTACGTTAATTGGGTGTGGCATCACATTAACTGGGTATGTTTCAAGAAATCGCGGTGGGGCGTTAAATTTACTGGGCGTGGCTTCACATTACTTGTTTGTGACTTCACATTAACAGGGGTGGCTTCATGTTAACGGTGTGTGGCTTCAGGTAAACGGACTGTGGCTTCAATTTAATGAGGTATGCCTTCACATTAATGGGTTTTGGCTTCACGTTGAAGGGGTGTGGCTTCACATTAACAGGGTGTGCCTTCACGTTAACGTGGTGTGCTTTCAATTAAAGGAGTGTGGCTTCATGTTAAATGGATGTGGCTTCATGTGATTGGGTTGTGAGTTCACGCTGAAGGGGTGTGGCTTCACATTACCTGGGTGTGGCATCACATTGAAGGGGTATAGCTTCAGGTTAACTGGGTGTGGCTTCACATTAATTTGGTGAAGCTTTACATTAACGGGGTGTGGCAACACGTTAAAGTGGTGTGGCTTTACATTAACAGGTTGTGGATTTACGTTACTGGGGTGTGGCTTCACGTCAACGGGGTGTAGGTTCACGTTAAATGGATGTGGCGTCACGTTAACGGTGCGTGGCTTCACATTAACGGGGTTTGGATTCACGTTAATGGGGTGTGCCTTCATGTCAAAGGAGTGTTGCTTAACGTTAATCGGGTGTAGCTTCACGTTAACGGGGTGTGGCTTCAGTTTAACACGGTGTGCCTTGACGTTAAATGGATGCGGCTTCACGTTAATGGGGTGTGGCTTCACCATGAAAGGGTTTGGCTTCATATTAAAGAGGTGTGGCAACACGTTGAAGGGGTGTGGCTTTACATTCACAGGGTTAGCATTCACACTAATGGAGTGTAGCTTCACGTCAAGGGGGCGTTGCTTCACATTAAATGGATTTGGCTTCATGTTAACTGTGTGTGGCTTCACATTAATGGGGTGTGGCTTCCCATTCACGGGGTTTGGCTTCAAGTTAATGTCATGTGGCTTCACAATATAGCTTCACGTTAACAAGGGTGTGGCTTTACTTTAACGGGGTCTGGCTTCATATTAATGGAGTCTGGCATCACATTAAAGGGGTGTGACTTTACGTGAAAGGGGTGTGGCTTGAAGTTAATAGGGTGTGGATTCACGTTAAAAGGGGTTTGGCTTCCCGAGTCAGAATGACCCGCGTTTGTCGTCGATTTCAAGGCCCCTGTCCCCGGGGTCTGAATGACCCTCGTTTATAGCCGAGCGCCCGGCCTCGCCGTCGTCCCCGGGGTCAGAATGACCCGTGAGCCCTCGGCCTCGTCCACGGGTCGAAACGACCCGAGTTTTACGTTGTATTACAAGTCATCCCGTATGCTAAATGTAAAAAATAAATAAATGATACAAATAAAGACATGACAAGACAGTTGCATTGTATTGTTTTTTTCTTACATTTATTTAGTCATCACCAGTGTTACAAGCAACGACACAGAACACACACACACACACACACACACACACACACACACACGCGCACACACACACACACACACACGCACACACACACACACAAACAAACACAAACACACACACACACACACACACACACACACACACACACACACACACACACACACACACACACACAAACACACACGCGCACAAATGTGTCCGCCACAGGATCACGGTTCGAAACGCAGACAACCGACGTAGCGTTCGAGTTCCCCCGCGAGCTCTTTCGTTCTCCGGTAGAACTGCAAGCTGCGGTTCTGGCGCGCGCGCCCGCACACGTAACACCACGGACGCGCGTCCAGCGTCACGTACATCCCGTCCGTCGACGTCGGCGTTGCGAGATTCCGAGGGTGTTCCGATTTTCTGGGAAACTTTCTTGATGGAAAATATAAAAAAAAATGAATTCTTTAAGAAAATCTAGTTTTCAACTCTGTTCAGTCTGAAACGTCGTTTAAGAGCATAAGAATGAGTTACTGCAAATCACGGGCAGTATAGTGATGAAAGCTTCACTTATTCATGAACATATCATACAATTTGAAGTTCAGATGTTCTGAGACACTTTCTTGATGGAAATTTTTTTTTAAAAGAATTCTTTTAGAAAATCTTGTTTTCAACTCTGTTCAGTCTGAATCGTCGTTTAAGAGCATAAAAATGAGTAAATGCAGCTTACGGGAAGTATAGTGATGAAAGCTTCAGGTATTCATGAACATATCATATAATTTGAATTTCTGATGTTCTCAGAGGCCTTCTTGATGGAAAATATAGAAAAATTAATTCTTTAAGAAAATCAAGTTTTCAACTCTGAAACGTCGTTTAAGAGCATAAAAATGGGTAACTGCAGCTTAGGGGCAGCATTAAAGCTTCAGGTATTCAGGAAAATATCAACAATTCGTAATTCCGATGTGCTGAGACACTTTCTTGATGGAAAATTAAAATAAAATAGTTCTTTAAGAAAATTCAGTTTTCAACTCTGTTCAGTCTGAAACGTCATTTAAGAGCATAAAAATGGGTAACTGCAGCTTAGGGGCAGCATTAAAGCTTCAGGTATTCAGGAAAATATCAACAATTCGTAATTCCGATGTGCTGAGACACTTTCTTGATGGAAAATTAAAATAAAATAGTTATTTAAGAAAATTCAGTTTTCAACTCTGTTCAGTCTGAAACGTCGTTTAAGAGCATAAAAATGGGTAACTGCACCTTACGGGCAGTATAGTGATGAAAGCTTCAGGTTTCATGAACATATTACACAATTTGATGTTCCGATGTTCTGAAACACTTTCTTGATGGAAAATATTTTTTAAAAAAAGAATTCTTTTAGAAAATCTAGTTTTCAACTCTGTTCAGTCTGAAACGTCGTTTAAGAGCATAAAAATGAGTTACTGCAAATCACGGGCAGTATAGTGATGAAAGCTTCACTTATTCATGAACATATCATACAATTTGAAGTTCAGATGTTCTGAGACACTTTCTTGATGGAAATTTTTTTTAAAAGAATTCTTTTAGAAAATCTTGTTTTCAACTCTGTTCAGTCTGAATCGTCGTTTAAGAGCATAAAAATGAGTAAATGCAGCTTACGGGAAGTATAGTGATGAAAGCTTCAGGTATTCATGAACATATCATATAATTTGAATTTCTGATGTTCTCAGAGGCTTTCTTGATGGAAAATATAGAAAAATTAATTCTTTAAGAAAATCAAGTTTTCAACTCTGAAACGTCGTTTAAGAGCATAAAAATGGGTAACTGCAGCTTAGGGGCAGCATTAGAGCTTCAGGTATTCAGGAAAATATCAACAATTCGTAATTCCGATGTGCTGAGACACTTTCTTGATGGAAAATTAAAATAAAATAGTTCTTTAAGAAAATTCAGTTTTCAACTCTGTTCAGTCTGAAACGTCATTTAAGAGCATAAAAATGGGTAACTGCAGCTTAGGGGCAGCATTAAAGCTTCAGGTATTCAGGAAAATATCAACAATTCGTAATTCCGATGTGCTGAGACACTTTCTTGATGGAAAATTAAAATAAAATAGTTATTTAAGAAAATTCAGTTTTCAAATCTGTTCAGTCTGAAACGTCGTTTAAGAGCATAAAAATGGGTAACTGCACCTTACGGGAAGTATAGTGATGAAAGCTTCAGGTTTCATGAACATATTACACAATTTGATGTTCCGATGTTCTGAAACACTTTCTTGATGGAAAATATTTTTAAAAAAAAGAATTCTTTTAGAAAATCTAGTTTTCAACTCTGTTCAGTCTGAAACGTCGTTTAAGAGCATAAAAATTAGTTACTGCAGCTCACGGGCAGTATAGTGATGAAAGCTTCAGGTATTCATGAACATATCATACAATTTGAAGTTCCGATGTCCTAAGACACTTTCTTGATGGAATTTTTTTTTAAAAAGAATTCTTTTAGAAAATCTTGTTTTCAACTCTGTTCAGTCTGAATCGTCGTTTAAGAGCATAAAAATGAGTAAATGCAGCTTACGGGAAGTATAGTGATGAAAGCTTCAGGTATTCATGAACATATCATATAATTTGAATTTCTGATGTTCTCAGAGGCTTTCTTGATGGAAAATATAGAAAAATTAATTCTTTAAGAAAATCAAGTTTTCAACTCTGAAACGTCGTTTAAGAGCATAAAAATGGGTAACTGCAGCTTAGGGGCAGCATTAGAGCTTCAGGTATTCAGGAAAATATCAACAATTCGTAATTCCGATGTGCTGAGACACTTTCTTGATGGAAAATTAAAATAAAATAGTTCTTTAAGAAAATTCAGTTTTCAACTCTGTTCAGTCTGAAACGTCATTTAAGAGCATAAAAATGGGTAACTGCAGCTTAGGGGCAGCATTAAAGCTTCAGGTATTCAGGAAAATATCAACAATTCGTAATTCCGATGTGCTGAGACACTTTCTTGATGGAAAATTAAAATAAAATAGTTATTTAAGAAAATTCAGTTTTCAAATCTGTTCAGTCTGAAACGTCGTTTAAGAGCATAAAAATGGGTAACTGCACCTTACGGGAAGTATAGTGATGAAAGCTTCAGGTTTCATGAACATATTACACAATTTGATGTTCCGATGTTCTGAAACACTTTCTTGATGGAAAATATTTTTAAAAAAAAGAATTCTTTTAGAAAATCTAGTTTTCAACTCTGTTCAGTCTGAAACGTCGTTTAAGAGCATAAAAATTAGTTACTGCAGCTCACGGGCAGTATAGTGATGAAAGCTTCAGGTATTCATGAACATATCATACAATTTGAAGTTCCGATGTCCTAAGACACTTTCTTGATGGAATTTTTTTTTAAAAAGAATTCTTTTAGAAAATCTTGTTTTCAACTCTGTTCAGTCTGAAATGTCGTTTAAGAGCATACAAATTAGTTACTGCAGCTCACGGGCAGTATAGTGATGAAAGCTTCAGGTATTCATGAACATATCATATAATTTGAAGTTCCGATGTTCTAAGAGGCTTTCTTGATGGAAAATATAAAAAAATGAATCCTTTAAGAAAATCAAGTTTTCAACTCTGTTCAGTCTAAAACGTCGTTTAACAGTATAAAAACGAGTAAATGCAACTTACCGACAGTATAGTGACGAAAGCTTCAGGTATTCATGAACATATCATACAATATTTAAGTTCCGATGTTCTAAGATGGAAAATATAAAAAAAAATGAATTCTTTAAGAAAATCTAGTTTTCAACACTGTTCAGTGTGAAACGTCGATTAAGAACATACAAATGAGTAAATGCAGATTACAGGCAGAGGTGTCAAGTAACGAAGTACAAATACTTCGTTACTTTACTTAAGTAGGAATTTTGAGTGTCTATATTTTACTGGAGTATTTTTTTCCAGACTACTTTTTACTTCTACTCCTTACTTTTTCACGCAAATATCTGTACTTTCTACTCCCTACTTTTAAAAAAATAGCCTCGTTACTATTTCATTTTGGTTGGTTTTTCATTCCGGTTAGCCAGATAAATCGCGCCATCCGAATAGAGTGAATTTGATTGTGGTTGGAAGAGAAGTATATACCTTTCCGACACCCTATTGTTTTTTTACGCGATGCACCTGAACATGACACGAATCAACCGTTACAATCACGTCACTCTCAAGCAAGGACAGCAGAGAAGCCGATTGCAAATATGTCCGTCTCGGAGAACGCGCGATGAGAAATACGCGCCGCCGAATATCTGTTGTGCCGGGAGGGACAGTCACGTTCAATGCGTGAGACTTGAGAGCCCCGATACTTCCGTCTCTCTGCTCCTCTCTGCCGGCGGTTCCCCGGTCGCGCGAGTTTCTTCAGCGACTGTCTGTTTGGGGTAAATAGGATGTCTATACAGCTGATAGGTTTACAGATGCGCTCCATAGCGGGGAGTTTAAAAAGGAACCAACGCGCCTATGACTTTTTTTTTTTGCCGTGAGGTATGGCTGGTATGGACTTTTTTCAACATACATATTACAATACTTATAGGCAACTAGTTATTATCATGTCTTCCGCTCCATGAAATGCATGTTAATGCTCAGTAGTACACATATGGTACTTTAATGTATTGCATTGTAATAAAATGTGACCATTTTCAATGGACATATATATGCAGCTGAAATAGGTAGCCTAGTGCATCCCACATTTTTCAATATACCATTTTAATACAACATTATGGCCTTGAGAAAAATGATTGTTTTGGGGGGAGGTGGGGTAGTGCACTATAGGCCCCTGAGACGCGGCTTAAGAAATCGTACTGAATGGGAAAAAGAAATTCCCCTTACATTACTTTTACTGTTTTACTTTTAAGTAGTTTTGAAACCCAGTACTTTTATACTTTTACTTAAGTAAAAAGCTTGAGTTGATACTTCTACTTTTACCAAAGTATTTCTATATCCTAGCATCTATACTTCTACTTAACTCTCCTGTTGCCTTCTGGGTCAAAAAGACCCACGTTCGAGTGTTTATGTATTTGTGTGTATCGCGGTCTAAGGGTCACAAAATGACCCACGACCAGTGTATACGTATGCATGCATGCATGTACGTATGAATCAGTCAAGCACGTCGTCCTCGGGTTAAAACGACTCGCGTCTTTCCACCGAGCCCTCGCCGTCGCCCTGGGGTCTGTTCGACCCTCGAGTTTGAGCGAGCCCTCGGCCTCGTCCCCCGAGTCAAACTGACCCGTGTTTATCGCCGAGCTCGCGGCCCCCGTCCCCAGGGTCAGAATGACCCGCATATATTGCCGAGCTCCCGGCCCTCGTCCACGGGGTCAGAATGACCCGCGTTTATCGCCGAGCTCCCGGCCTTGTCCCCCGGGGTCAGACTGACCCGCGTATATCGCTGAGCTCCCGGCCTCGTCACCGGGGTCAGACTGACCCGCGTTTATCGTCGAGCTCTCGGCCCCCGTCCCCCGGGGTCAGAATGACCCTTGTTTATAGCCGAGCTCCCGGCCTCGCCGTAGTCCCCGGGGTCAGAATGACCCGTGAGCCCTCGGCCTCGTCCTCGGGTCGAAACGACCCGAGTTTTACGTTGTATTACAAGTCATCCCGTATGCTAAATGTAAAAAATAAATGAATAAATGATACAAATAAAGACATGACAAGACAGTTGCATTGTATTGTTTTTTTCTTACATTTATTTTGTCATCACCAGTGTTACAAGCAACGACACAGAACAAACACACACACACACACACACACACACACACACACGCACACACACACACACACACACACACACACACACACACACACACACACACACACACACACACGCACACACACACACACACACACGCACACACACAAACACAAACACAAACACACACGCGCACAAACGGAGCCTGGCTCGCCAGCCAAACGGGCGAACCGACGTTCGGATTCGGTCGCGGCGGCGGCGGCCCGCCCCTCGGGCAAACGCGGAATCGTCAAAGGCCCGGTCCCGGTCCCGGTGCCGGTCGCGGTCCCTCTCTCGATCGAGGCTGTCGGACGCGACTCTCCACGCTCTCAACAGCGGCGGCGGCGCTTGGTCCGCCCTCTGCAGAAACATCACCCGTCGCCTGGCTTCTCGAGCGGGAGCGGAATCGTCCCAGGCCGGCACGGTCGCGGCCAGAGCACATTCGATCGGCCTGGACGGGATCGCGTTCCAGCCGTTGGACATGCCCCGCGCTTCTCGTTCTACGAAAGGGGTGTACTTATACGCTGTATTTATACACAATTTATTCACATCTGCGTAATCCAGCAGTCGGCTTCGTTGGTGCGCTCGCGCTGATCGAAGGCTCTTTAGCCAAGACACGTGACGTCATTTCGTACGTGTCCAGATTGTAAAGCCCTCTAAGGCGTTTACAAAAAAAGAAAATAATGATGTGTATTTGTTATTCTGAGCTATTCAAAATAAAATGAATTGATTCAAATTGAAATGAGGTGTCACAAGTTATTATGTGCGAATAAGGACACTATGAAAGGGGTGTACTTATACGCTGCATTTATACACAATTTATTCACATCTGCGTAATCCAGCAGTCGGCTTCGTTGGTGCGCTCGCGCTGATCGAAGGCTCATTAGCCAAGACGCGTGACGTCATTTCGTACATGTCCAGATTATAAAGCCCTCTGAGGTGTTTATAAAAAAAAAAGAAAATAATAATAATAGTGTGTATTTGTTATTCTGAGCTATTCAAGATAACCTGAATTGATTCAAATTGAAATGAGGTGTCACAAGTTATTATGTGCGAATAAGGACACTATGAAAGGGGTGTACTTATACACAGTATTTATACACAATTTATTCACATCTGCGTAATCCCGCGGTCGGCTTCGTTGGTGCGCTCGCGCTGATCGAAGGCTCTTTAGCCAAGACGCGTGACGTCATTTCGTACGTGTCCAGATTGTAAAGCCCTCTGAGGCGTTTACAAAAAAAAACAGAAAATAATAATAATAATGTGTATTTGTTATTCTAAGCTATTCAAAATAACCAGAATTGATTCAAATTGAAATGAGGTGTCACAAGTTATGATGTGCGAATAAGGACACTTTGAAAGGGGTGTACTTATACGGTGTATTTATAAACAATTTATTCACATCTGCGTAATCCCGCGGTCAGCTTCGTTGGTGCGCTCGCGCTGATCGAAGGCTCTTTAGCCAAGACGCGTGACGTCATTTCGTACGTGTCCAGATTGTAAAGCCCTCTGAGGCGTTTACTAAAAAAAAAGAAAATAATAATGTGTATTTGTTATTCTGAGCTATTCAAAATAACCTGAATTGATTCAAATTGAAATGAGGTGTCACAAGTTATTATGTGCGAATAAGGACACTATGAAAGGGGTGTACTTATACGCTGTATTTATACACAATTTATTCACATCTGCGTAATCCCGCGGTCGGCTTCGTTGGTGCGCTCGCGCTGATCGAAGGCTCTTTAGCCAAGACGCGTGACGTCATTTCGTACGTGTCCAGATTGTAAAGCCCTCTGATGCGTTTACAAAAAAAAGAAAATAATAATAATAATGTGTATTTGTTACTCTGAGCTATTCAAAATAAACTGAATTGATTCAAATAGAAATGAGGTGTCACAAGTTATTACGTGCAAATAAGGACACTATGAAAGGGGTGTACTTATACGCTGCATTTATACACAATTTATTCACATCTGCGTAATCCCGCGGTCGGCTTCGTTGGTGCGCTCGCGCTGATCGAAGGCTCTTTAGCCAAGACGCGTGACGTCATTTCGTACGTGTCCAGATTGTAAAGCCCTCTGAGGCGTTTAAAAAAAATAATTGAAAATAATAATGTGGTTTTGTTATTCTGAGCTATTCAAAATAACCTGAATTGATTCAAATTGAAATGAGGTGTCACAAGTTATTATGTGCGAATAAGGACACTATGAAAGGGGTGTACTTATACGCTGTATTTATACACAATTTATTCACATCTGCGTAATCGCTCGGTCGGCTTCGTTGGTGTGCTCGCGCTGATCGAAGGCTCTTTAGCAAAGACAGATTGACCCCGTAGGACTTGGGGTGTGCGAGGAATGAGTGAGGACAACACGAGGGTTAAAAAAAAGAATTACTTATGAAAATCTAGTTTTCAACTCTGTTCGGTCTGAAACGTAGTTTTAGAGAATAAAAATGAGTAAATGCAGCTTACGGGCAATGATGAAAGCTTCAGATATTCATGAAAACGTCATACAATTTATAGTTCCGATGTTCTGAGACACTTTCTTGATGGAAAAGTTAAAAAAAAGAATTCCTTATGAAAATCTAGTTTTCAACTCTGTTCGGTCTGAAACGTCGTTTTAGAGCATAAAAATGAGTAAATGCAGCTTACGGGCAGTATAGTGATGAAAGCCTCAGGTATTCATGAAAACGTCATACAATTTATAGTTCCGATGTTCTAAGACACTTTCTTGATGGAAAAGTTAAAAAAAAAAAAAAGAATTCCTTATGAAAAGCTAGTCTTCAACTCGGTTTGGTCTTAAACGTCGTTTAAGAGCATAAAAATGAGTAAATGCGGCTGACGGGCAGTATAGTGATGAAAGCTTCAGGTATTCATGAAAACGTCATACAATTTATAGTTCCGATGTTCTAAGACACTTTCTTGATGGAAAAGTTAAAAAAAAAGAATTCCTTATGAAAATCTAGTTTTCAACTCTGTTCGGTCTGAAACGTCGTTTAAGAGCATAAAAATGAGTAAATGCATCTTACGGGCAGTATAGTGATGAAAGCTTCAGGTATTCATGAAAACGTCATAAAATTTGTAGTTCCGATGTTCTAAGACACTTTCTTGATGGAAAAGTTAAAAAAAAAGAATTCCTTATGAAAATCTAGTTTTCAACTCTGCTCGGTCTGAAACGTCGTTTTAGAGCATAAAAATGAGTAAATGCAGCTTACGGGTGAAAAGCTTCAGGTATTCATGAAAACGTCATACAATTTATAGTTCCGATGTTCTGAGACACTTTCTTGATGGAAAAGTAAAAAAAAGAATTCCTTATGAAAATCTAGTTTTCAACTCTGTTCGGTCTGAAACGTCGTTTTAGAGCATAAAAATGAGTAAATGCAGCTTACGGGCAGTATAGTGATGAAAGCTTCAGGTATTCATGAAAACGTCATACAATTTGTAGTTCCGATGTTCTCAAACAATTTCTTGATGGAAAATTAACCCTCGTGTGGCCTCACCGATCCGATCAGTACACACCCCGTGTCCTGCGGGTCAAACTGTCCAATGTCCTTTCATCTGGAGCCTTCGATGCGTGGGCGCTCACACCACTTGCAAACAGCAGAGTGTTGATAATGCACTCGGGTCATTTTGACCCAAGGACAACTGCAGGGGCTCGGTGACACACAAGGGTCATTTAGACCCAAGGAGAACGGCGGAGTGTTGATGATACACGAGGGTCATTTCGACCCGAGGACAACGGCAGGGGCACGGTGATACTAAAGGGTCATTTTGACCCAAGGACAACGGCAGGGGCTTGGTGATAATCAAGGGTCATTTTGACCCAAGGACAACGGCAGGGGCCTGGTGATAATCAAAGGTAATTTCGACCCAAGGACAACGGCAAAGCGGTTCCAACTGTAGCACCCCCGAGCACGAAGGACCTTGGGAAGGCACTTCTCTGAATCAGTTCGGGGAGAATTGAAAGTTTGCTGCAACCCGACTAATACGGCCCTTTCCAACAGTTCCGATGGTCCTATCCTCGAGCCCGCAGGACCTCGGGAAGGCACTTTTCTAAATCGGCCATTTTGTTTTCGCTTCTTCGGCTCGTGCGGCTTTCGCGAAAAGTCGGAAGCACTCGAGTTTGCCGCGCTCCCACTGATACGGCCCTTGCGGTTCCGACGATCCCGGCGCCGAGCTCGAGGGACCTCGGGAAGGCACTTTTCTAAATCGGCCATTTTGTTTTCGCTTCTTCGGCTCCTGCAGCTTTCACAAAAAGTCGGAAGCACTCGAGTTTGCCGCGCTCCCACTAATACGGCCATCGCGGTTCCGACGGTCCCGTCGCTGAGCTCGCGCGACCTCGCGCGACCTCGGGAAGGCACTTTTCTAAATCGGCCATTTTGTTTTTTCTTCTTCGGCTCGTGTAGCTTTCACAGAAAGTCGGAAGCACTCGAGTTTGCCGTGCTCCCACTGATACGGCCGTCGCGGTTCCGACGACCCCGTCGCCGATCTCGCGCGACCTCGGGAAGGCAGTTTTTGAAATCGGCCATTTTGTTTTCGCTTCTTCGGCTCGTGTAGCTTTCGCAAAAAGTCGGAAGCACTCGAGTTTGCTGCGCTCCCACTAACACGGCTGTCGCGGTTCCGACGATCCCGGGTCCTCGGGAAGGCACTTTTCTAAATCGGCCATTTTGTTTTCGCTTCTTCGGCTCCTGCAGCTTTCGCGAAAAGTCGGAAGCACTCGAGTTTGCCGCGCTCCCACTAATACGGCCGTCGCGGTTCCGACGATCCCGTCCCCGAGCTCACGGGACCCTGGGAAGTCACTTTTCTAAATCGGCCATTTTGTTTTTTCTTCTTCGGCTAGTGTAGCTTTCACAGAAAGTCGGAAGCACTCGAGTTTGCCGTGCTCCCACTGATACGGCCGTCGCGGTTCCGACGACCCCGTCGCCGTGCTCGCGGGACCTCGGGAAGGCAGTTTTTGAAATCGGCCATTTTGTTTTCGCTTCTTCGGCTCGTGTAGCTTTTACAGATAGTCGGAATGACTTGAGTTTTCTGCCTCCCACTAACACGGCCGTCGCGGTTCCAACTGTCCCGTCCACGAGCTCTTTGGACCTCGGGAAGTCACTTTTCTAAATCGGCCATTTTGTTTTTTTGCTTCTTCGGCTAGTGTAGCTTTCACAAAAAGTCGGAAGGACTCAAGTTTTCTGCCTCCCACTAACATGGCCGTCGCGGTTCCAACGGTCCCGTCCACGAGCTCGCAGGACCTCGGGAAGTCACTCTTCTAAATCGGCCATTTTGTTTTCGCTTCTTCGGCTCGTGCAGCTTTTACAGAAAGTCGGAAGCACTCGAGTTTGCCGCGCTCCCACTGATACGGCCGTCGCGGTTCCGACTACCCCGTCGCCGATCTCGCGCGACCTCGGGAAGGCAGTTTTTGAAATCGGCCATTTTGTTTTCGCTTCTTCGGCTCGTGTAGCTTTCGCAAAAAGTCGGAAGCACTCGAGTTTGCCGCGCTCCCACTAACACGGCTGTCGCGGTTCCGACGATCCCGGGTCCTCGGGAAGGCACTTTTCTAAATCGGCCATTTTGTTTTCGCTTCTTCGGCTCCTGCAGCTTTCGCGAAAAGTCGGAAGCACTCGAGTTTGCCGCGCTCCCACTAATACGGCCGTCGCGGTTCCGACGATCCCGTCCCCGAGCTCACGGGACCCTGGGAAGTCACTTTTCTAAATCGGCCATTTTGTTTTTTCTTCTTCGGCTAGTGTAGCTTTCACAGAAAGTCGGAAGCACTCGAGTTTGCCGTGCTCCCACTGATACGGCCGTCGCGGTTCCGACGACCCCGTCGCCGTGCTCGCGGGACCTCGGGAAGGCAGTTTTTGAAATCGGCCATTTTGTTTTCGCTTCTTCGGCTCGTGTAGCTTTTACAGATAGTCGGAATGACTTGAGTTTTCTGCCTCCCACTAACACGGCCGTCGCGGTTCCAACTGTCCCGTCCACGAGCTCTTTGGACCTCGGGAAGTCACTTTTCTAAATCGGCCATTTTGTTTTTTTGCTTCTTCGGCTAGTGTAGCTTTCACAAAAAGTCGGAAGGACTCAAGTTTTCTGCCTCCCACTAACATGGCCGTCGCGGTTCCAACGGTCCCGTCCACGAGCTCGCAGGACCTCGGGAAGTCACTCTTCTAAATCGGCCATTTTGTTTTCGCTTCTTCGGCTCGTGCAGCTTTTACAGAAAGTCGGAAGGACTCGAGTCTTCTGCCTCCCACTAACACGGCCGTCACGGTTCAACGGTCCCGTCCACGAGCTCTTTGGACCTTGGGAAGTCACTTTTCTAAATCGGCCATTTTTTATTTTTTTTTGCTTCTTCGGCTAGTGTAGCTTTAAAAGAAGGTCGGAGGCACTCGAGATTGCTGCCTCCCACTAATATGGCCGTTGCGATTCAAACGGTACCATCCGCTAGCTTGTAGGACCAAAAGACACACCTTGATCCGAGGACAAGGGGAGGATGTGGAATTACATGAAATTGTGTGTGTGTGCGCTATTGCTTGTAACACTGGGGGTTATAACTATACAAAATAAAACAATATACTACAACTGTCTGTGTCCTGTGATCATTCGGAGGCCGGCGAGGCTTTGTGTGACTTGTGTGCGAAGCTTTCACATTTCATATCTTGACACGGGTCGCTCAACGGGGGAGTCGTTTTTGATCGAAAATGGAAAAAAATGAATTCTTCAAAGAAAATCAAGTTTTCAACTCTGTTCAGCCTTAAACATCGTTTACGGGCATAACAATGAGGAAATAAAGCTTTCAGGCAGTATAGTGATAAAAGCATCAGGTATTCATGAAAATATGCTTTACGTTAACACAGTGTGGTTTCACGTGGGTATGGATTAACATTAATTGGGTGTGGCTTCACGTTAATGGGGTGTGGCTTCATGTTAAAGCAGTATGGCCTATTGTGGGGCGTGGCTTCACATTAATTGGGTGTGGCTTTATGTTAAGGAGTGTGGCTTCACTTTAATGGTGTGTGGCTTTAAATGAAAGAGGTTTGGCATCAAATTAAAGGGGTGTGGCTTTTAGTGAAAGGGGTGTGTCTTCGCATTAAATGTGTGTGGCTTTACTTTAACGGATGTGGCTTCACATTAACGGGGTGTGGTTTCACGATATTGGGGTGGGGCGTTACAATTACTGGGCGTGGCTTCACATTACTTGTTTGTGACTTCATGTTAACAGGGGTGGCTTCATGTTAACGGTGTGTGGCTTCAGGTTAATGGGGTGTGGCTTTCACATTAATGGGTTTTGGCTTCACGTTGAAGGGGTGTGGCTAGACATTAAATGGGTGTGGCTTCACGTTAACGTGGTGTGCCTTCACATTGAAGGGGTGTGGCTTCACAATAAATGGATGTGGCTTCAAGAGAATGGCTTGTGGCTTCATGCTGAAGGCGTGTGGCTTTACGTTAACGGGGTGTGGCTACAGGGTAACAGGGCATTAAATGGGTGTGGCTTCACAATACAGCTTCATGTTAACAAGGATGTGGCTTCACTTCGAGGGGTGTGGTTTCAAATTAAAGGAAAGTGGCATCACATGACTTTACGTAAAAGGGGTGTGGCTTAACATTAACGGGGTGTGGCTTCACGTTGGATGGCTGTGGCTTTACATTAACTGGGTGTGGCTTTACGTTAATGGGGTGGCTTCACGTTATATGGCTATTGCCTAACGTTAATGGGGTGTGGCTTTACATTAATGGGTTGTGGCATCAAATCAAAGGATTCTTGCATCACATTAAATGGGTGTGACTTTACGTGAAGAGGGTGTGGCTTCACAATAACCGGGTGTGGCTTAACATTAACAGGGTGAGGCTTCAAATTAACGGGTGTGGCTTCACATTAAAGGGGTGTGGCTTCAAATTAAAGGGAACTGGCTTCACATGACTCCATGTAAAAGGGGTGTGGCTTCACATTAACTGTGTGTGGCTTCACGTTGACGGGGTATGGATTCACGTTAATGTGGTCTGGCTTCATGTTAACGGTGTGTGGTTTCACGTTCGGGGTATGGATTAACGTTAATTGGGTGTGGCTTAACGTTAATGGGGGCGTGGCTTAGCGTTAAAGGGGTGTGGTCTATTGTTAACTGGGCCTGGCTTCACATTAATCGGGTGTGGCTTTATGTTAATGGCGTGTGGCTTCAGGTTAACAGGGTGTAAAATAGATGTGGCTTCACAATAAGGCTTCATGTTAACAAGGATGTGGCTTCACTTTACCGGGGCGTGGCTTCAAATTAAAGGGGTCTGGCATCAAATTAAAGAGGTGTGACTTTACTTTAGGGGTGTGTCTTCACATTAAATGTGTGTGGCTTCACGTTAAAGGAGTATGGCCTAACGTTAACGGGGTGTGGATTCACATTAATGGGGTGTGGCATCAAATTAAAGGATTCCTTTATCACATTAAATGGGTGTGAAGTGGGTGTGGCTTCACAATAACACTGTGTGGTTTCACATAAATGGGGTGTGGCTTCATGTTAACGTGGCTTCAGGTTAACAGGGTGTGAAATGGGTGTGGCTTCACAATAAGGCTTCATGTTAACAAGGATGTGGCTTCACTTTAACTGGGTGTGGCTTCACATTAAATGGTTGTGGCTTCACATTAAATGGTTGTGGCTTCACATTACTTGTGTCTGACTTCAGTTAACAGGGGTGGCTTCACATTATTGGGGTGTGGCATCACTTTACTGGGGTGTGTCTTTATGTTAATGGAGATAGGCTTAAAGTTGAAGGGGTGTGGCTTCAAATTAATGTTGTATGGCATTACAAAAAAGCATCATGTTAACAATGGTGTGGCTCGAAATTAAAGGAGTCTGCCATCACATTAAAGGGGTGTGACTTTACGTGGACGGGTTGTGACTTCAAGTTATTGAGGTGTGGCTTCATATTAAATGGGTGTGGCTTCACGTTAACAGGATGTGGCTTTACATTAATAGGGGAGTGGCTTTACGTTAATTGGGTGTGGCATCACATTAACTGGGTATGTTTCAAGAAATCGCGGTGGGGCGTTAAATTTACTGGGCGTGGCTTCACATTACTTGTTTGTGACTTCACATTAACAGGGGTGGCTTCATGTTAACGGTGTGTGGCTTCAGGTAAACGGACTGTGGCTTCAATTTAATGAGGTATGCCTTCACATTAATGGGTTTTGGCTTCACGTTGAAGGGGTGTGGCTTCACATTAACAGGGTGTGCCTTCACGTTAACGTGGTGTGCTTTCAATTAAAGGAGTGTGGCTTCATGTTAAATGGATGTGGCTTCATGTGATTGGGTTGTGAGTTCACGCTGAAGGGGTGTGGCTTCACATTACCTGGGTGTGGCATCACATTGAAGGGGTATAGCTTCAGGTTAACTGGGTGTGGCTTCACATTAATTTGGTGAAGCTTTACATTAACGGGGTGTGGCAACACGTTAAAGTGGTGTGGCTTTACATTAACAGGTTGTGGATTTACGTTACTGGGGTGTGGCTTCACGTCAACGGGGTGTAGGTTCACGTTAAATGGATGTGGCGTCACGTTAACGGTGCGTGGCTTCACATTAACGGGGTTTGGATTCACGTTAATGGGGTGTGCCTTCATGTCAAAGGAGTGTTGCTTAACGTTAATCGGGTGTAGCTTCACGTTAACGGGGTGTGGCTTCAGTTTAACACGGTGTGCCTTGACGTTAAATGGATGCGGCTTCACGTTAATGGGGTGTGGCTTCACCATGAAAGGGTTTGGCTTCATATTAAAGAGGTGTGGCAACACGTTGAAGGGGTGTGGCTTTACATTCACAGGGTTAGCATTCACACTAATGGAGTGTGGCTTCACGTCAAGGGGGCGTTGCTTCACATTAAATGGATTTGGCTTCATGTTAACTGTGTGTGGCTTCACATTAATGGGGTGTGGCTTCCCATTCACGGGGTTTGGCTTCAAGTTAATGTCATGTGGCTTCACAATATAGCTTCACGTTAACAAGGGTGTGGCTTTACTTTAACGGGGTCTGGCTTCATATTAATGGAGTCTGGCATCACATTAAAGGGGTGTGACTTTACGTGAAAGGGGTGTGGCTTGAAGTTAATAGGGTCTGGATTCACGTTAAAAGGGGTTTGGCTTCCCGAGTCAGAATGACCCGCGTTTGTCGTCGATTTCAAGGCCCCTGTCCCCGGGGTCTGAATGACCCTCGTTTATAGCCGAGCGCCCGGCCTCGCCGTCGTCCCTGGGGTCAGAATGACCCGTGAGCCCTCGGCCTCGTCCACGGGTCGAAACGACCCGAGTTTTACGTTGTATTACAAGTCATCCCGTATGCTAAATGTAAAAAATAAATAAATGATACAAATAAAGACATGACAAGACAGTTGCATTGTATTGTTTTTTTCTTACATTTATTTAGTCATCACCAGTGTTACAAGCAACGACACAGAACACACACACACACACACACACACACACACACACACACACACACACACGCACACACACACACACAAACAAACACAAACACACACACACACACACACACACACACACACACACACACACACACACAAACACACACGCGCACAAATGTGTCCGCCACAGGATCACGGTTCGAAACGCAGACAACCGACGTAGCATTCGAGTTCCCCCGCGAGCTCTTTCGTTCTCCGGTAGAACTGCAAGCTGCGGTTCTGGCGCGCGCGCCCGCACACGTAACACCACGGACGCGCGTCCAGCGTCACGTACATCCCGTCCGTCGACGTCGGCGTTGCGAGATTCCGAGGGTGTTCCGATTTTCTGGGAAACTTTCTTGATGGAAAATATAAAAAAAAATGAATTCTTTAAGAAAATCTAGTTTTCAACTCTGTTCAGTCTGAAACGTCGTTTAAGAGCATAAAAATGAGTTACTGCAAATCACGGGCAGTATAGTGATGAAAGCTTCACTTATTCATGAACATATCATACAATTTGAAGTTCAGATGTTCTGAGACACTTTCTTGATGGAAATTTTTTTTTAAAAGAATTCTTTTAGAAAATCTTGTTTTCAACTCTGTTCAGTCTGAATCGTCGTTTAAGAGCATAAAAATGAGTAAATGCAGCTTACGGGAAGTATAGTGATGAAAGCTTCAGGTATTCATGAACATATCATATAATTTGAATTTCTGATGTTCTCAGAGGCCTTCTTGATGGAAAATATAGAAAAATTAATTCTTTAAGAAAATTCAGTTTTCAACTCTGTTCAGTCTGAAACGTCATTTAAGAGCATAAAAATGGGTAACTGCAGCTTAGGGGCAGCATTAAAGCTTCAGGTATTCAGGAAAATATCAACAATTCGTAATTCCGATGTGCTGAGACACTTTCTTGATGGAAAATTAAAATAAAATAGTTATTTAAGAAAATTCAGTTTTCAACTCTGTTCAGTCTGAAACGTCGTTTAAGAGCATAAAAATGGGTAACTGCACCTTACGGGCAGTATAGTGATGAAAGCTTCAGGTTTCATGAACATATTACACAATTTGATGTTCCGATGTTCTGAAACACTTTCTTGATGGAAAATATTTTTTAAAAAAAGAATTCTTTTAGAAAATCTAGTTTTCAACTCTGTTCAGTCTGAAACGTCGTTTAAGAGCATAAAAATGAGTTACTGCAAATCACGGGCAGTATAGTGATGAAAGCTTCACTTATTCATGAACATATCATACAATTTGAAGTTCAGATGTTCTGAGACACTTTCTTGATGGAATTTTTTTTTTAAAAGAATTCTTTTAGAAAATCTTGTTTTCAACTCTGTTCAGTCTGAATCGTCGTTTAAGAGCATAAAAATGAGTAAATGCAGCTTACGGGAAGTATAGTGATGAAAGCTTCAGGTATTCATGAACATATCATATAATTTGAATTTCTGATGTTCTCAGAGGCTTTCTTGATGGAAAATATAGAAAAATTAATTCTTTAAGAAAATCAAGTTTTCAACTCTGAAACGTCGTTTAAGAGCATAAAAATGGGTAACTGCAGCTTAGGGGCAGCATTAAAGCTTCAGGTATTCACGAAAATATCAACAATTCGTAATTCCGATGTGCTGAGACACTTTCTTGATGGAAAATTAAAATAAAATAGTTCTTTAAGAAAATTCAGTTTTCAACTCTGTTCAGTCTGAAACGTCATTTAAGAGCATAAAAATGGGTAACTGCAGCTTAGGGGCAGCATTAAAGCTTCAGGTATTCAGGAAAATATCAACAATTCGTAATTCCGATGTGCTGAGACACTTTCTTGATGGAAAATTAAAATAAAATAGTTATTTAAGAAAATTCAGTTTTCAACTCTGTTCAGTCTGAAACGTCGTTTAAGAGCATAAAAATGGGTAACTGCACCTTACGGGAAGTATAGTGATGAAAGCTTCAGGTTTCATGAACATATTACACAATTTGATGTTCCGATGTTCTGAAACACTTTCTTGATGGAAAATATTTTTAAAAAAAAGAATTCTTTTAGAAAATCTAGTTTTCAACTCTGTTCAGTCTGAAACGTCGTTTAAGAGCATAAAAATTAGTTACTGCAGCTCACGGGCAGTATAGTGATGAAAGCTTCAGGTATTCATGAACATATCATACAATTTGAAGTTCCGATGTCCTAAGACACTTTCTTGATGGAATTTTTTTTTTAAAAGAATTCTTTTAGAAAATCTTGTTTTCAACTCTGTTCAGTCTGAAATGTCGTTTAAGAGCATACAAATTAGTTACTGCAGCTCACGGGCAGTATAGTGATGAAAGCTTCAGGTATTCATGAACATATCATATAATTTGAAGTTCCGATGTTCTAAGAGGCTTTCTTGATGGAAAATATAAAAAAATGAATCCTTTAAGAAAATCAAGTTTTCAACTCTGTTCAGTCTAAAACGTCGTTTAACAGTATAAAAACGAGTAAATGCAACTTACCGACAGTATAGTGACGAAAGCTTCAGGTATTCATGAACATATCATACAATATTTAAGTTCCGATGTTCTAAGATGGAAAATATAAAAAAAAATGAATTCTTTAAGAAAATCTAGTTTTCAACACTGTTCAGTGTGAAACGTCGATTAAGAACATACAAATGAGTAAATGCAGATTACAGGCAGAGGTGTCAAGTAACGAAGTACAAATACTTCGTTACTTTACTTAAGTAGGAATTTTGAGTGTCTATATTTTACTGGAGTATTTTTTTCCAGACTACTTTTTACTTCTACTCCTTACTTTTTCACGCAAATATCTGTACTTTCTACTCCCTACTTTTAAAAAAATAGCCTCGTTACTATTTCATTTTGGTTTGTTTTTCATTCCGGTTAGCCAGATAAATCGCGCCATCCGAATAGAGTGAATTTGATTTTGGTTGGAAGAGAAGTATATACCTTTCCGACACCCGATTGTTTTTTTACGCGATGCACCTGAACATGACACGAATCAACCGTTACAATCACGTCACTCTCAAGCAAGGACAGCAGAGAAGCCGATTGCAAATATGTCCGTCTCGGAGAACGCGCGATGAGAAATACGCGCCGCCGAATATCTGTTGTGCCGGGAGGGACAGTCACGTTCAATGCGTGAGACTTGAGAGCCCCGA
Source organism: Clinocottus analis (assembly GCF_023055335.1). NCBI lineage: Eukaryota > Metazoa > Chordata > Actinopteri > Perciformes > Cottidae > Clinocottus > Clinocottus analis. The sequence goes on along the minus strand of NW_027175832.1, from coordinate 12,252,669 downwards.
TACTTCCGTCTCTCTGCTCCTCTCTGCCGGCGGTTCCCCGGTCGCGCGAGTTTCTTCAGCGACTGTCTGTTTGGGGTAAATAGGATGTCTATACAGCTGATAGGTTTACAGATGCGCTCCATAGCGGGGAGTTTAAAAAGGAACCAACGCGCCTATGACTTTTTTTTTTTGCCGTGAGGTATGGCTGGTATGGACTTTTTTCAACATACATATTACAATACTTATAGGCAACTAGTTATTATCATGTCTTCCGCTCCATGAAATGCATGTTAATGCTCAGTAGTACACATATGGTACTTTAATGTTTTGCATTGTAATAAAATGTGATCATTTTCAATGGACATATATATGCAGCTGAAATAGGTAGCCTAGTGCATCCCACATTTTTCAATATACCATTTTAATACAACATTATGGCCTTGAGAAAAATGATTGTTTTGGGGGGAGGTGGGTTAGTGCACTATAGGCCCCTGAGACGCGGCTTAAGAAATCGTACTGAATGGGAAAAAGAAATTCCCCTTACATTACTTTTACTGTTTTACTTTTAAGTAGTTTTGAAACCCAGTACTTTTATACTTTTACTTAAGTAAAAAGCTTGAGTTGATACTTCTACTTTTACCAAAGTATTTCTATATCCTAGCATCTATACTTCTACTTAACTCTCCTGTTGCCTTCTGGGTCAAAAAGACCCACGTTCGAGTGTTTATGTATTTGTGTGTATCGCGGTCTAAGGGTCACAAAATGACCACGACCAGTGTATACGTATGCATGCATGCATGTACGTATGAATCAGTCAAGCACGTCGTCCTCGGGTTAAAACGACTCGCGTCTTTCCACCGAGCCCTCGCCGTCGCCCTGGGGTCTGTTCGACCCTCGAGTTTGAGCGAGCCCTCGGCCTCGTCCCCCGAGTCAAACTGACCCGTGTTTATCGCCGAGCTCGCGGCCCCCGTCCCCAGGGTCAGAATGACCCGCATATATTGCCGAGCTCCCGGCCCTCGTCCACGGGGTCAGAATGACCCGCGTTTATCGCCGAGCTCCCGGCCTTGTCCCCCGGGGTCAGACTGACCCGCGTATATCGCTGAGCTCCCGGCCTCGTCACCGGGGTCAGACTGACCCGCGTTTATCGTCGAGCTCTCGGCCCCCGTCCCCCGGGGTCAGAATGACCCTTGTTTATAGCCGAGCTCCCGGCCTCGCCGTAGTCCCCGGGGTCAGAATGACCCGTGAGCCCTCGGCCTCGTCCTCGGGTCGAAACGACCCGAGTTTTACGTTGTATTACAAGTCATCCCGTATGCTAAATGTAAAAAATAAATGAATAAATGATACAAATAAAGACATGACAAGACAGTTGCATTGTATTGTTTTTTTCTTACATTTATTTTGTCATCACCAGTGTTACAAGCAACGACACAGAACAAACACACACACACACACACACACACACACACACACACACACACACGCACACACACACACACACACACACACACACACACACACACGCACACACACGCACACACACACACACACACACACACACACGCACACACACAAACACAAACACAAACACACACGCGCACAAACGGAGCCTGGCTCGCCAGCCAAACGGGCGAACCGACGTTCGGATTCGGTCGCGGCGGCGGCGGCCCGCCCCTCGGGCAAACGCGGAATCGTCAAAGGCCCGGTCCCGGTCCCGGTGCCGGTCGCGGTCCCTCTCTCGATCGAGGCTGTCGGACGCGACTCTCCACGCTCTCAACAGCGGCGGCGGCGCTTGGTCCGCCCTCTGCAGAAACATCACCCGTCGCCTGGCTTCTCGAGCGGGAGCGGAATCGTCCCAGGCCGGCACGGTCGCGGCCAGAGCACATTCGATCGGCCTGGACGGGATCGCGTTCCAGCCGTTGGACATGCCCCGCGCTTCTCGTTCTACGAAAGGGGTGTACTTATACGCTGTATTTATACACAATTTATTCACATCTGCGTAATCCAGCAGTCGGCTTCGTTGGTGCGCTCGCGCTGATCGAAGGCTCTTTAGCCAAGACGCGTGACGTCATTTCGTACGTGTCCAGATTGTAAAGCCGTCTAAGGCGTTTACAAAAAAAGAAAATAATGATGTGTATTTGTTATTCTGAGCTATTCAAAATAAAATGAATTGATTCAAATTGAAATGAGGTGTCACAAGTTATTATGTGCGAATAAGGACACTATGAAAGGGGTGTACTTATACGCTGCATTTATACACAATTTATTCACATCTGCGTAATCCAGCAGTCGGCTTCGTTGGTGCGCTCGCGCTGATCGAAGGCTCATTAGCCAAGACGCGTGACGTCATTTCGTACATGTCCAGATTATAAAGCCCTCTGAGGTGTTTATAAAAAAAAAAGAAAATAATAATAATAGTGTGTATTTGTTATTCTGAGCTATTCAAGATAACCTGAATTGATTCAAATTGAAATGAGGTGTCACAAGTTATTATGTGCGAATAAGGACACTATGAAAGGGGTGTACTTATACGCAGTATTTATACACAATTTATTCACATCTGCGTAATCCCGCGGTCAGCTTCGTTGGTGCGCTCGCGCTGATCGAAGGCTCTTTAGCCAAGACGCGTGACGTCATTTCGTACGTGTCCAGATTGTAAAGCCCTCTGAGGCGTTTACAAAAAAAAACAGAAAATAATAATAATAATGTGTATTTGTTATTCTAAGCTATTCAAAATAACCAGAATTGATTCAAATTGAAATGAGGTGTCACAAGTTATGATGTGCGAATAAGGACACTATGAAAGGGGTGTACTTATACGGTGTATTTATAAACAATTTATTCACATCTGCGTAATCCCGCGGTCAGCTTCGTTGGTGCGCTCGCGCTGATCGAAGGCTCTTTAGCCAAGACGCGTGACGTCATTTCGTACGTGTCCAGATTGTAAAGCCCTCTGAGGCGTTTACTAAAAAAAAAGAAAATAATAATGGGTATTTGTTATTCTGAGCTATTCAAAATAACCTGAATTGATTCAAATTGAAATGAGGTGTCACAAGTTACTATGTGCGAATAAGGACACTATGAAAGGGGTGTACTTATACGCTGTATTTATACACAATTTATTCACATCTGCGTAATCCCGCGGTCGGTTTCGTTGGTGCGCTCGCGCTGATCGAAGGCTCTTTAGCCAAGACGCGTGACGTCATTTCGTACGTGTCCAGATTGTAAAGCCCTCTGAGGCGTTTACAAAAAAAAGAAAATAATAATAATAATGTGTATTTGTTACTCTGAGCTATTCAAAATAAACTGAATTGATTCAAATAGAAATGAGGTGTCACAAGTTATTACGTGCGAATAAGGACACTATGAAAGGGGTGTACTTATACGCTGCATTTATACACAATTTATTCACATCTGCGTAATCCCGCGGTCAGCTTCGTTGGTGCGCTCGCGCTGATCGAAGGCTCTTTAGCCAAGACGCGTGACGTCATTTCGTACGTGTCCAGATTGTAAAGCCCTCTGAGGCGTTTACAAAAAAAATCGAAAATAATAATGTGGTTTTGTTATTCTGAGCTATTCAAAATAACCTGAATTGATTCAAATTGAAATGAGGTGTCACAAGTTATTATGTGCGAATAAGGACACTATGAAAGGGGTGTACTTATACGCTGTATTTATACACAATTTATTCACATCTGCGTAATCGCTCGGTCGGCTTCGTTGGTGTGCTCGCGCTGATCGAAGGCTCTTTAGCAAAGACAGATTGACCCCGTAGGACTTGGGGTGTGCGAGGAATGAGTGAGGACAACACGAGGGTTAAAAAAAAGAATTACTTATGAAAATCTAGTTTTCAACTCTGTTCGGTCTGAAACGTAGTTTTAGAGAATAAAAATGAGTAAATGCAGCTTACGGGCAATGATGAAAGCTTCAGATATTCATGAAAACGTCATACAATTTATAGTTCCGATGTTCTGAGACACTTTCTTGATGGAAAAGTTAAAAAAAAGAATTCCTTATGAAAATCTAGTTTTCAACTCTGTTCGGTCTGAAACGTCGTTTTAGAGCATAAAAATGAGTAAATGCAGCTTACGGGCAGTATAGTGATGAAGCCTCAGGTATTCATGAAAACGTCATACAATTTATAGTTCCGATGTTCTAAGACACTTTCTTGATGGAAAAGTTAAAAAAAAAAAAAGAATTCCTTATGAAAAGCTAGTCTTCAACTCGGTTTGGTCTTAAACGTCGTTTAAGAGCATAAAAATGAGTAAATGCGGCTGACGGGCAGAATAGTGATGAAAGCTTCAGGTATTCATGAAAACGTCATACAATTTATAGTTCCGATGTTCTAAGACACTTTCTTGATGGAAAAGTTAAAAAAAAAGAATTCCTTATGAAAATCTAGTTTTCAACTCTGTTCGGTCTGAAACGTCGTTTAAGAGCATAAAAATGAGTAAATGCATCTTACGGGCAGTATAGTGATGAAAGCTTCAGGTATTCATGAAAACGTCATAAAATTTGTAGTTCCGATGTTCTAAGACACTTTCTTGATGGAAAAGTTAAAAAAAAATAGAATTCCTTATGAAAATCTAGTTTTCAACTCTGCTCAGTCTGAAACGTCGTTTTAGAGCATAAAAATGAGTAAATGCAGCTTACGGGTGAAAAGCTTCAGGTATTCATGAAAACGTCATACAATTTATAGTTCCGATGTTCTGAGACACTTTCTTGATGGAAAAGTAAAAAAAAGAATTCCTTATGAAAATCTAGTTTTCAACTCTGTTCGGTCTGAAACGTCGTTTTAGAGCATAAAAATGAGTAAATGCAGCTTACGGGCAGTATAGTGATGAAAGCTTCAGGTATTCATGAAAACGTCATACAATTTGTAGTTCCGATGTTCTCAAACAATTTCTTGATGGAAAATTAACCCTCGTGTGGCCTCACCGATCCGTACACACCCCGTGTCCTGCGGGTCAAACTGTCCAATGTCCTTTCATCTGGAGCCTTCGATGCGTGGGCGCTCACACCACTTGCAAACAGCAGAGTGTTGATAATGCACTCGGGTCATTTTGACCCAAGGACAACTGCAGGGGCTCGGTGACACACAAGGGTCATTTAGACCCAAGGAGAACGGCGGAGTGTTGATGATACACGAGGGTCATTTCGACCCGAGGACAACGGCAGGGGCACGGTGATACTAAAGGGTCATTTTGACCCAAGGACAACGGCAGGGGCTTGGTGATAATCAAGGGTCATTTTGACCCAAGGACAACGGCAGGGGCTTGGTGATAATCAAGGGTCATTTTGACCCAAGGACAACGGCAGGGGCCTGGTGATAATCAAAGGTAATTTCGACCCAAGGACAACGGCAAAGCGGTTCCAACTGTAGCACCCCCGAGCACGAAGGACCTTGGGAAGGCACTTCTCTGAATCAGTTCGGGGAGAATTGAAAGTTTGCTGCAACCCGACTAATACGGCCCTTTCCAACAGTTCCGATGGTCCTATCCTCGAGCCCGCAGGACCTCGGGAAGGCACTTTTCTAAATCGGCCATTTTGTTTTCGCTTCTTCGGCTCGTGCAGCTTTCGCGAAAAGTCGGAAGCACTCGAGTTTGCCGCGCTCCCACTGATACGGCCGTTGCGGTTCCGACGATCCCGGCGCCGAGCTCGAGGGACCTCGGGAAGGCACTTTTCTAAATCGGCCATTTTGTTTTCGCTTCTTCGGCTCCTGCAGCTTTCACAAAAAGTCGGAAGCACTCGAGTTTGCCGCGCTCCCACTAATACGGCCATCGCGGTTCCGACGGTCCCGTCGCTGAGCTCGCGCGACCTCGCGCGACCTCGGGAAGGCACTTTTCTAAATCGGCCATTTTGTTTTTTCTTCTTCGGCTCGTGTAGCTTTCGCAGAAAGTCGGAAGCACTCGAGTTTGCCGTGCTCCCACTGATACGGCCGTCGCGGTTCCGACGACCCCGTCGCCGATCTCGCGCGACCTCGGGAAGGCAGTTTTTGAAATCGGCCATTTTGTTTTCGCTTCTTCGGCTCGTGTAGCTTTCGCAAAAAGTCGGAAGCACTCGAGTTTGCCGCGCTCCCACTAACACGGCTGTCGCGGTTCCGACGATCCCGGGTCCTCGGGAAGGCACTTTTCTAAATCGGCCATTTTGTTTTCGCTTCTTCGGCTCCTGCAGCTTTCGCGAAAAGTCGGAAGCACTCGAGTTTGCCGCGCTCCCACTAATACGGCCGTCGCGGTTCCGACGATCCCGTCCCCGAGCTCACGGGACCCTGGGAAGTCACTTTTCTAAATCGGCCATTTTGTTTTTTCTTCTTCGGCTAGTGTAGCTTTCACAGAAAGTCGGAAGCACTCGAGTTTGCCGTGCTCCCACTGATACGGCCGTCGCGGTTCCGACGACCCCGTCGCCGTGCTCGCGGGACCTCGGGAAGGCAGTTTTTGAAATCGGCCATTTTGTTTTCGCTTCTTCGGCTCGTGTAGCTTTTACAGATAGTCGGAATGACTTGAGTTTTCTGCCTCCCACTAACACGGCCGTCGCGGTTCCAACTGTCCCGTCCACGAGCTCTTTGGACCTCGGGAAGTCACTTTTCTAAATCGGCAATTTTGTTTTTTTGCTTCTTCGGCTAGTGTAGCTTTCACAAAAAGTCGGAAGGACTCAAGTTTTCTGCCTCCCACTAACATGGCCGTCGCGGTTCCAACGGTCCCGTCCACGAGCTCGCAGGACCTCGGGAAGTCACTCTTCTAAATCGGCCATTTTGTTTTCGCTTCTTCGGCTCGTGCAGCTTTTACAGAAAGTCGGAAGGACTCGAGTTTTCTGCCTCCCACTAACACGGCCGTCACGGTTCAACGGTCCCGTCCACGAGCTCTTTGGACCTTGGGAAGTCACTTTTCTAAATCGGCCATTTTTTATTTTTTTTTGCTTCTTCGGCTAGTGTAGCTTTAAAAGAAGGTCGGAGGCACTCGAGATTGCTGCCTCCCACTAATATGGCCGTTGCGATTCAAACGGTACCATCCGCTAGCTTGTAGGACCAAAAGACACACCTTGATCCGAGGACAAGGGGAGGATGTGGAATTACATGAAATTGTGTGTGTGTGCGCTATTGCTTGTAACACTGGGGGTTATAACTATACAAAATAAAACAATATACTACAACTGTCTGTGTCCTGTGATCATTCGGAGGCCGGCGAGGCTTTGTGTGACTTGTGTGCGAAGCTTTCACATTTCATATCTTGACACGGGTCGCTCAACGGGGGAGTCGTTTTTGATCGAAAATGGAAAAAAATGAATTCTTCAAAGAAAATCAAGTTTTCAACTCTGTTCAGCCTTAAACATCGTTTACGGGCATAACAATGAGGAAATAAAGCTTTCAGGCAGTATAGTGATAAAAGCATCAGGTATTCATGAAAATATGCTTTACGTTAACACAGTGTGGTTTCACGTGGGTATGGATTAACATTAATCGGGTGTGGCTTCACGTTAATGGGGTGTGGCTTCATGTTAAAGCAGTATGGCCTATTGTGGGGCGTGGCTTCACATTAATTGGGTGTGGCTTTATGTTAAGGAGTGTGGCTTCACTTTAATGGTGTGTGGCTTTAAATGAAAGAGGTTTGGCATCAAATTAAAGGGGTGTGGCTTTTAGTGAAAGGGGTGTGTCTTCGCATTAAATGTGTGTGGCTTTACTTTAACGGATGTGGCTTCACATTAACGGGGTGTGGTTTCACGATATTGGGGTGGGGCGTTACAATTACTGGGCGTGGCTTCACATTACTTGTTTGTGACTTCATGTTAACAGGGGTGGCTTCATGTTAACGGTGTGTGGCTTCAGGTTAATGGGGTGTGGCTTTCACATTAATGGGTTTTGGCTTCACGTTGAAGGGGTGTGGCTAGACATTAAATGGGTGTGGCTTCACGTTAACGTGGTGTGCCTTCACATTGAAGGGGTGTGGCTTCACAATAAATGGATGTGGCTTCAAGAGAATGGCTTGTGGCTTCATGCTGAAGGCGTGTGGCTTTACGTTAACGGGGTGTGGCTACAGGGTAACAGGGCATTAAATGGGTGTGGCTTCACAATACAGCTTCATGTTAACAAGGATGTGGCTTCACTTCGAGGGGTGTGGTTTCAAATTAAAGGAAAGTGGCATCACATGACTTTACGTAAAAGGGGTGTGGCTTAACATTAACGGGGTGTGGCTTCACGTTGGATGACTGTGGCTTTACATTAACTGGGTGTGGCTTTACGTTAATGGGGTGGCTTCACGTTATATGGCTATTGCCTAACGTTAATGGGGTGTGGCTTTACATTAATGGGTTGTGGCATCAAATCAAAGGATTCTTGCATCACATTAAATGGGTGTGACTTTACGTGAAGAGGGTGTGGCTTCACAATAACCGGGTGTGGCTTAACATTAACAGGGTGAGGCTTCAAATTAACGGGTGTGGCTTCACATTAAAGGGGTGTGGCTTCAAATTAAAGGGAACTGGCTTCACATGACTCCATGTAAAAGGGGTGTGGCTTCACATTAACTGTGTGTGGCTTCACGTTGACGGGGTATGGATTCACGTTAATGTGGTCTGGCTTCATGTTAATGGTGTGTGGTTTCACGTTCGGGGTATGGATTAACGTTAATTGGGTGTGGCTTAACGTTAATGGGGGCGTGGCTTAGCGTTAAAGGGGTGTGGTCTATTGTTAACTGGGCCTGGCTTCACATTAATCGGGTGTGGCTTTATGTTAATGGCGTGTGGCTTCAGGTTAACAGGGTGTAAAATAGATGTGGCTTCACAATAAGGCTTCATGTTAACAAGGATGTGGCTTCACTTTACCGGGGCGTGGCTTCAAATTAAAGGGGTCTGGCATCAAATTAAAGAGGTGTGACTTTACTTTAGGGGTGTGTCTTCACATTAAATGTGTGTGGCTTCACGTTAAAGGAGTATGGCCTAACGTTAACGGGGTGTGGATTCACATTAATGGGGTGTGGCATCAAATTAAAGGATTCCTTTATCACATTAAATGGGTGTGAAGTGGGTGTGGCTTCACAATAACACTGTGTGGTTTCACATAAATGGGGTGTGGCTTCATGTTAACGTGGCTTCAGGTTAACAGGGTGTGAAATGGGTGTGGCTTCACAATAAGGCTTCATGTTAACAAGGATGTGGCTTCACTTTAACTGGGTGTGGCTTCACATTAAATGGTTGTGGCTTCACATTAAATGGTTGTGGCTTCACATTACTTGTGTCTGACTTCAGTTAACAGGGGTGGCTTCACATTATTGGGGTGTGGCATCACTTTACTGGGGTGTGTCTTTATGTTAATGGAGATAGGCTTAAAGTTGAAGGGGTGTGGCTTCAAATTAATGTTGTATGGCATTACAAAAAAGCATCATGTTAACAATGGTGTGGCTCGAAATTAAAGGAGTCTGCCATCACATTAAAGGGGTGTGACTTTACGTGGACGGGTTGTGACTTCAAGTTATTGAGGTGTGGCTTCATATTAAATGGGTGTGGCTTCACGTTAACAGGATGTGGCTTTACATTAATAGGGGAGTGGCTTTACGTTAATTGGGTGTGGCATCACATTAACTGGGTATGTTTCAAGAAATCGCGGTGGGGCGTTAAATTTACTGGGCGTGGCTTCACATTACTTGTTTGTGACTTCACATTAACAGGGGTGGCTTCATGTTAACGGTGTGTGGCTTCAGGTAAACGGACTGTGGCTTCAATTTAATGAGGTATGCCTTCACATTAATGGGTTTTGGCTTCACGTTGAAGGGGTGTGGCTTCACATTAACAGGGTGTGCCTTCACGTTAACGTGGTGTGCTTTCAATTAAAGGAGTGTGGCTTCATGTTAAATGGATGTGGCTTCATGTGATTGGGTTGTGAGTTCACGCTGAAGGGGTGTGGCTTCACATTACCTGGGTGTGGCATCACATTGAAGGGGTATAGCTTCAGGTTAACTGGGTGTGGCTTCACATTAATTTGGTGAAGCTTTACATTAACGGGGTGTGGCAACACGTTAAAGTGGTGTGGCTTTACATTAACAGGTTGTGGATTTACGTTACTGGGGTGTGGCTTCACGTCAACGGGGTGTAGGTTCACGTTAAATGGATGTGGCGTCACGTTAACGGTGCGTGGCTTCACATTAACGGGGTTTGGATTCACGTTAATGGGGTGTGCCTTCATGTCAAAGGAGTGTTGCTTAACGTTAATCGGGTGTAGCTTCACGTTAACGGGGTGTGGCTTCAGTTTAACACGGTGTGCCTTGACGTTAAATGGATGCGGCTTCACGTTAATGGGGTGTGGCTTCACCATGAAAGGGTTTGGCTTCATATTAAAGAGGTGTGGCAACACGTTGAAGGGGTGTGGCTTTACATTCACAGGGTTAGCATTCACACTAATGGAGTGTAGCTTCACGTCAAGGGGGCGTTGCTTCACATTAAATGGATTTGGCTTCATGTTAACTGTGTGTGGCTTCACATTAATGGGGTGTGGCTTCCCATTCACGGGGTTTGGCTTCAAGTTAATGTCATGTGGCTTCACAATATAGCTTCACGTTAACAAGGGTGTGGCTTTACTTTAACGGGGTCTGGCTTCATATTAATGGAGTCTGGCATCACATTAAAGGGGTGTGACTTTACGTGAAAGGGGTGTGGCTTGAAGTTAATAGGGTGTGGATTCACGTTAAAAGGGGTTTGGCTTCCCGAGTCAGAATGACCCGCGTTTGTCGTCGATTTCAAGGCCCCTGTCCCCGGGGTCTGAATGACCCTCGTTTATAGCCGAGCGCCCGGCCTCGCCGTCGTCCCCGGGGTCAGAATGACCCGTGAGCCCTCGGCCTCGTCCACGGGTCGAAACGACCCGAGTTTTACGTTGTATTACAAGTCATCCCGTATGCTAAATGTAAAAAATAAATAAATGATACAAATAAAGACATGACAAGACAGTTGCATTGTATTGTTTTTTTCTTACATTTATTTAGTCATCACCAGTGTTACAAGCAACGACACAGAACACACACACACACACACACACACACAAACACACACACACACACACACACACACACACACACGCACACACACACACACAAACAAACACAAACACACACACACACACACACACACACACACACACACACACAAACACACACGCGCACAAATGTGTCCGCCACAGGATCACGGTTCGAAACGCAGACAACCGACGTAGCGTTCGAGTTCCCCCGCGAGCTCTTTCGTTCTCCGGTAGAACTGCAAGCTGCGGTTCTGGCGCGCGCGCCCGCACACGTAACACCACGGACGCGCGTCCAGCGTCACGTACATCCCGTCCGTCGACGTCGGCGTTGCGAGATTCCGAGGGTGTTCCGATTTTCTGGGAAACTTTCTTGATGGAAAATATAAAAAAAAATGAATTCTTTAAGAAAATCTAGTTTTCAACTCTGTTCAGTCTGAAACGTCGTTTAAGAGCATAAAAATAAGTTACTGCAAATCACGGGCAGTATAGTGATGAAAGCTTCACTTATTCATAAACATATCATACAATTTGAAGTTCAGATGTTCTGAGACACTTTCTTGATGGAAATTTTTTTTTAAAAGAATTCTTTTAGAAAATCTTGTTTTCAACTCTGTTCAGTCTGAATCGTCGTTTAAGAGCATAAAAATGAGTAAATGCAGCTTACGGGAAGTATAGTGATGAAAGCTTCAGGTATTCATGAACATATCATATAATTTGAATTTCTGATGTTCTCAGAGGCCTTCTTGATGGAAAATATAGAAAAATTAATTCTTTAAGAAAATCAAGTTTTTAACTCTGAAACGTCGTTTAAGAGCATAAAAATGGGTAACTGCAGCTTAGGGGCAGCATTAAAGCTTCAGGTATTCAGGAAAATATCAACAATTCGTAATTCCGATGTGCTGAGACACTTTCTTGATGGAAAATTAAAATAAAATAGTTCTTTAAGAAAATTCAGTTTTCAACTCTGTTCAGTCTGAAACGTCATTTAAGAGCATAAAAATGGGTAACTGCAGCTTAGGGGCAGCATTAAAGCTTCAGGTATTCAGGAAAATATCAACAATTCGTAATTCCGATGTGCTGAGACACTTTCTTGATGGAAAATTAAAATAAAATAGTTCTTTAAGAAAATTCAGTTTTCAACTCTGTTCAGTCTGAAACGTCATTTAAGAGCATAAAAATGGGTAACTGCAGCTTAGGGGCAGCATTAAAGCTTCAGGTATTCAGGAAAATATCAACAATTCGTAATTCCGATGTGCTGAGACACTTTCTTGATGGAAAATTAAAATAAAATAGTTCTTTAAGAAAATTCAGTTTTCAACTCTGTTCAGTCTGAAACGTCGTTTAAGAGCATAAAAATGGGTAACTGCACCTTACGGGCAGTATAGTGATGAAAGCTTCAGGTTTCATGAACATATTACACAATTTGATGTTCCGATGTTCTGAAACACTTTCTTGATGGAAAATATTTTTAAAAAAAAGAATTCTTTTAGAAAATCTAGTTTTCAACTCTGTTCAGTCTAAAACGTCGTTTAACAGTATAAAAACGAGTAAATGCAACTTACCGACAGTATAGTGATGAAAGCTTCAGGTATTCATGAACATATCATACAATTTGAAGTTCCGATGTCCTAAGACACTTTCTTGATGGAATTTTTTTTTTAAAAGAATTCTTTTAGAAAATCTTGTTTTCAACTCTGTTCAGTCTGAAATGTCGTTTAAGAGCATACAAATTTGTTACTGCAGCTCACGGGAAGTATAGTGATGAAAGCTTCAGGTATTCATGAACATATCATATAATTTGAATTTCTGATGTTCTCAGAGGCTTTCTTGATGGAAAATATAGAAAAATTAATTCTTTAAGAAAATCAAGTTTTCAACTCTGAAACGTCGTTTAAGAGCATAAAAATGGGTAACTGCAGCTTAGGGGCAGCATTAAAGCTTCAGGTATTCAGGAAAATATCAACAATTCGTAATTCCGATGTGCTGAGACACTTTCTTGATGGAAAATTAAAATAAAATAGTTCTTTAAGAAAATTCAGTTTTCAACTCTGTTCAGTCTGAAACGTCATTTAAGAGCATAAAAATGGGTAACTGCAGCTTAGGGGCAGCATTAAAGCTTCAGGTATTCAGGAAAATATCAACAATTCGTAATTCCGATGTGCTGAGACACTTTCTTGATGGAAAATTAAAATAAAATAGTTATTTAAGAAAATTCAGTTTTCAACTCTGTTCAGTCTGAAACGTCGTTTAAGAGCATAAAAATGGGTAACTGCACCTTACGGGCAGTATAGTGATGAAAGCTTCAGGTTTCATGAACATATTACACAATTTGATGTTCCGATGTTCTGAAACACTTTCTTGATGGAAAATATTTTTTAAAAAAAGAATTCTTTTAGAAAATCTAGTTTTCAACTCTGTTCAGTCTGAAACGTCGTTTAAGAGCATAAAACTTAGTTACTGCAGCTCACGGGCAGTATAGTGATGAAAGCTTCAGGTATTCATGAACATATCATACAATTTGAAGTTCCGATGTCCTAAGACACTTTCTTGATGGAATTTGTTTTTTAAAAGAATTCTTTTAGAAAATCTTGTTTTCAACTCTGTTCAGTCTGAAATGTCGTTTAAGAGCATACAAATTAGTTACTGCAGCTCACGGGCAGTATAGTGATGAAAGCTTCAGGTATTCATGAACATATCATATAATTTGAAGTTCCGATGTTCTAAGAGGCTTTCTTGATGGAAAATATAAAAAAATGAATCCTTTAAGAAAATCAAGTTTTCAACTCTGTTCAGTCTAAAACGTCGTTTAACAGTATAAAAACGAGTAAATGCAACTTACCGACAGTATAGTGACGAAAGCTTCAGGTATTCATGAACATATCATACAATATTTAAGTTCCGATGTTCTAAGATGGAAAATATTAAAAAAAATGAATTCTTTAAGAAAATCTAGTTTTCAACACTGTTCAGTGTGAAACGTCGATTAAGAACATACAAATGAGTAAATGCAGATTACAGGCAGAGGTGTCAAGTAACGAAGTACAAATACTTCGTTACTTTACTTAAGTAGGAATTTTGAGTGTCTATATTTTACTGGAGTATTTTTTTCCAGACTACTTTTTACTTCTACTCCTTACTTTTTCACGCAAATATCTGTACTTTCTACTCCCTACTTTTAAAAAAATAGCCTCGTTACTATTTCATTTTGGTTTGTTTTTCATTCCGGTTAGCCAGATAAATCGCGCCATCCGAATAGAGTGAATTTGATTGTGGTTGGAAGAGAAGTATATACCTTTCCGACACCCTATTGTTTTTTTACGCGATGCACCTGAACATGACATGAATCAACCGTTACAATCACGTCACTCTCAAGCAAGGACAGCAGAGAAGCCGATTGCAAATATGTCCGTCTCGGAGAACGCGCGATGAGAAATACGCGCCGCCGAATATCTGTTGTGCCGGGAGGGACAGTCACGTTCAATGCGTGAGACTTGAGAGCCCCGATACTTCCGTCTCTCTGCTCCTCTCTGCCGGCGGTTCCCCGGTCGCGCGAGTTTCTTCAGCGACTGTCTGTTTGGGGTAAATAGGATGTCTATACAGCTGATAGGTTTACAGATGCGCTCCATAGCGGGGAGTTTAAAAAGGAACCAACGCGCCTATGACTTTTTTTTTTTGCCGTGAGGTATGGCTGGTATGGACTTTTTTCAACATACATATTACAATACTTATAGGCAACTAGTTATTATCATGTCTTCCGCTCCATGAAATGCATGTTAATGCTCAGTAGTACACATATGGTACTTTAATGTTTTGCATTGTAATAAAATGTGATCATTTTCAATGAACATATATATGCAGCTGAAATAGGTAGCCTAGTGCATCCCACATTTTTCAATATACCATTTTAATACAACATTATGGCCTTGAGAAAAATGATTGTTTTGGGGGGAGGTGGGGTAGTGCACTATAGGCCCCTGAGACGCGGCTTAAGAAATCGTACTAAATGGGAAAAAGAAATTCCCCTTACATTACTTTTACTGTTTTACTTTTAAGTAGTTTTGAAACCCAGTACTTTTATACTTTTACTTAAGTAAAAAGCTTGAGTTGATACTTCTACTTTTACCAAAGTATTTCTATATCCTAGCATCTATACTTCTACTTAACTCTCCTGTTGCCTTCTGGGTCAAAAAGACCCACGTTCGAGTGTTTATGTATTTGTGTGTATCGCGGTCTAAGGGTCACAAAATGACCACGACCAGTGTATACGTATGCATGCATGCATGTACGTATGAATCAGTCAAGCACGTCGTCCTCGGGTTAAAACGACTCGCGTCTTTCCACAGAGCCCTCGCCGTCGCCCTGGGGTCTGTTCGACCCTCGAGTTTGAGCGAGCCCTCGGCCTCGTCCCCCGAGTCAAACTGACCCGTGTTTATCGCCGAGCTCGCGGCCCCCGTCCCCAGGGTCAGAATGACCCGCATATATTGCCGAGCTCCCGGCCCTCGTCCACGGGGTCAGAATGACCCGCGTTTATCGCCGAGCTCCCGGCCTTGTCCCCCGGGGTCAGACTGACCCGCGTATATCGCTGAGCTCCCGGCCTCGTCACCGGGGTCAGACTGACCCGCGTTTATCGTCGAGCTCTCGGCCCCCGTCCCCCGGGGTCAGAATGACCCTTGTTTATAGCCGAGCTCCCGGCCTCGCCGTAGTCCCCGGGGTCAGAATGACCCGTGAGCCCTCGGCCTCGTCCTCGGGTCGAAACGACCCGAGTTTTACGTTGTATTACAAGTCATCCCGTATGCTAAATGTAAAAAATAAATGAATAAATGATACAAATAAAGACATGACAAGACAGTTGCATTGTATTGTTTTTTTCTTACATTTATTTTGTCATCACCAGTGTTACAAGCAACGACACAGAACAAACACACACACACACACACACACACACACACACACACACACACACACACACGCACACACACACACACACACACACACACACACACACACACACACACACACGCACACACACACACACACACACACACGCACACACACAAACACAAACACAAACACACACGCGCACAAACGGAGCCTGGCTCGCCAGCCAAACGGGCGAACCGACGTTCGGATTCGGTCGCGGCGGCGGCGGCCCGCCCCTCGGGCAAACGCGGAATCGTCAAAGGCCCGGTCCCGGTCCCGGTGCCGGTCGCGGTCCCTCTCTCGATCGAGGCTGTCGGACGCGACTCTCCACGCTCTCAACAGCGGCGGCGGCGCTTGGTCCGCCCTCTGCAGAAACATCACCCGTCGCCTGGCTTCTCGAGCGGGAGCGGAATCGTCCCAGGCCGGCACGGTCGCGGCCAGAGCACATTCGATCGGCCTGGACGGGATCGCGTTCCAGCCGTTGGACATGCCCCGCGCTTCTCGTTCTACGAAAGGGGTGTACTTATACGCTGTATTTATACACAATTTATTCACATCTGCGTAATCCAGCAGTCGGCTTCGTTGGTGCGCTCGCGCTGATCGAAGGCTCTTTAGCCAAGACGCGTGACGTCATTTCGTACGTGTCCAGATTGTAAAGCCGTCTAAGGCGTTTACAAAAAAAGAAAATAATGATGTGTATTTGTTATTCTGAGCTATTCAAAATAAAATGAATTGATTCAAATTGAAATGAGGTGTCACAAGTTATTATGTGCGAATAAGGACACTATGAAAGGGGTGTACTTATACGCTGCATTTATACACAATTTATTCACATCTGCGTAATCCAGCAGTCGGCTTCGTTGGTGCGCTCGCGCTGATCGAAGGCTCATTAGCCAAGACGCGTGACGTCATTTCGTACATGTCCAGATTATAAAGCCCTCTGAGGTGTTTATAAAAAAAAAAGAAAATAATAATAATAGTGTGTATTTGTTATTCTGAGCTATTCAAGATAACCTGAATTGATTCAAATTGAAATGAGGTGTCACAAGTTATTATGTGCGAATAAGGACACTATGAAAGGGGTGTACTTATACGCAGTATTTATACACAATTTATTCACATCTGCGTAATCCCGCGGTCGGCTTCGTTGGTGCGCTCGCGCTGATCGAAGGCTCTTTAGCCAAGACGCGTGACGTCATTTCGTACGTGTCCAGATTGTAAAGCCCTCTGAGGCGTTTACAAAAAAAAACAGAAAATAATAATAATAATGTGTATTTGTTATTCTAAGCTATTCAAAATAACCAGAATTGATTCAAATTGAAATGAGGTGTCACAAGTTATGATGTGCGAATAAGGACACTATGAAAGGGGTGTACTTATACGGTGTATTTATAAACAATTTATTCACATCTGCGTAATCCCGCGGTCAGCTTCGTTGGTGCGCTCGCGCTGATCGAAGGCTCTTTAGCCAAGACGCGTGACGTCATTTCGTACGTGTCCAGATTGTAAAGCCCTCTGAGGCGTTTACTAAAAAAAAAGAAAATAATAATGTGTATTTGTTATTCTGAGCTATTCAAAATAACCTGAATTGATTCAAATTGAAATGAGGTGTCACAAGTTATTATGTGCGAATAAGGACACTATGAAAGGGGTGTACTTATACGCTGTATTTATACACAATTTATTCACATCTGCGTAATCCCGCGGTCGGCTTCGTTGGTGCGCTCGCGCTGATCGAAGGCTCTTTAGCCAAGACGCGTGACGTCATTTCGTACGTGTCCAGATTGTAAAGCCCTCTGAGGCGTTTACAAAAAAAAGAAAATAATAATAATAATGTGTATTTGTTACTCTGAGCTATTCAAAATAAACTGAATTGATTCAAATAGAAATGAGGTGTCACAAGTTATTACGTGCGAATAAGGACACTATGAAAGGGGTGTACTTATACGCTGCATTTATACACAATTTATTCACATCTGCGTAATCCCGCGGTCGGCTTCGTTGGTGCGCTCGCGCTGATCGAAGGCTCTTTAGCCAAGACGCGTGACGTCATTTCGTACGTGTCCAGATTGTAAAGCCCTCTGAGGCGTTTACAAAAAAAATTGAAAATAATAATGTGGTTTTGTTATTCTGAGCTATTCAAAATAACCTGAATTGATTCAAATTGAAATGAGGTGTCACAAGTTATTATGTGCGAATAAGGACACTATGAAAGGGGTGTACTTATACGCTGTATTTATACACAATTTATTCACATTTGCGTAATCGCTCGGTCGGCTTCGTTGGTGTGCTCGCGCTGATCGAAGGCTCTTTAGCAAAGACAGATTGACCCCGTAGGACTTGGGGTGTGCGAGGAATGAGTGAGGACAACACGAGGGTTAAAAAAAAGAATTACTTATGAAAATCTAGTTTTCAACTCTGTTCGGTCTGAAACGTAGTTTTAGAGAATAAAAATGAGTAAATGCAGCTTACGGGCAATGATGAAAGCTTCAGATATTCATGAAAACGTCATACAATTTATAGTTCCGATGTTCTGAGACACTTTCTTGATGGAAAAGTTAAAAAAAAGAATTCCTTATGAAAATCTAGTTTTCAACTCTGTTCGGTCTGAAACGTCGTTTTAGAGCATAAAAATGAGTAAATGCAGCTTACGGGCAGTATAGTGATGAAGCCTCAGGTATTCATGAAAACGTCATACAATTTATAGTTCCGATGTTCTAAGACACTTTCTTGATGGAAAAGTTAAAAAAAAAAAAAGAATTCCTTATGAAAAGCTAGTCTTCAACTCGGTTTGGTCTTAAACGTCGTTTAAGAGCATAAAAATGAGTAAATGCGGCTGACGGGCAGTATAGTGATGAAAGCTTCAGGTATTCATGAAAACGTCATACAATTTATAGTTCCGATGTTCTAAGACACTTTCTTGATGGAAAAGTTAAAAAAAAGAATTCCTTATGAAAATCTAGTTTTCAACTCTGTTCGGTCTGAAACGTCGTTTAAGAGCATAAAAATGAGTTCCGATGTTCTCAAACAATTTCTTGATGGAAAATTAACCCTCGTGTGGCCTCACCGATCCGTACACACCCCGTGTCCTGCGGGTCAAACTGTCCAATGTCCTTTCATCTGGAGCCTTCGATGCGTGGGCGCTCACACCACTTGCAAACAGCAGAGTGTTGATAATGCACTCGGGTCATTTTGACCCAAGGACAACTGCAGGGGCTCGGTGACACACAAGGGTCATTTAGACCCAAGGAGAACGGCGGAGTGTTGATGATACACGAGGGTCATTTCGACCCGAGGACAACGGCAGGGGCACGGTGATACTAAAGGGTCATTTTGACCCAAGGACAACGGCAGGGGCTTGGTGATAATCAAGGGTCATTTTGACCCAAGGACAACGGCAGGGGCTTGGTGATAATCAAGGGTCATTTTGACCCAAGGACAACGGCAGGGGCCTGGTGATAATCAAAGGTAATTTCGACCCAAGGACAACGGCAAAGCGGTTCCAACTGTAGCACCCCCGAGCACGAAGGACCTTGGGAAGGCACTTCTCTGAATCAGTTCGGGGAGAATTGAAAGTTTGCTGCAACCCGACTAATACGGCCCTTTCCAACAGTTCCGATGGTCCTATCCTCGAGCCCGCAGGACCTCGGGAAGGCACTTTTCTAAATCGGCCATTTTGTTTTCGCTTCTTCGGCTCGTGCAGCTTTCGCGAAAAGTCGGAAGCACTCGAGTTTGCCGCGCTCCCACTGATACGGCCGTTGCGGTTCCGACGATCCCGGCGCCGAGCTCGAGGGACCTCGGGAAGGCACTTTTCTAAATCGGCCATTTTGTTTTCGCTTCTTCGGCTCCTGCAGCTTTCACAAAAAGTCGGAAGCACTCGAGTTTGCCGCGCTCCCACTAATACGGCCATCGCGGTTCCGACGGTCCCGTCGCTGAGCTCGCGCGACCTCGCGCGACCTCGGGAAGGCACTTTTCTAAATCGGCCATTTTGTTTTTTCTTCTTCGGCTCGTGTAGCTTTCGCAGAAAGTCGGAAGCACTCGAGTTTGCCGTGCTCCCACTGATACGGCCGTCGCGGTTCCGACGACCCCGTCGCCGATCTCGCGCGACCTCGGGAAGGCAGTTTTTGAAATCGGCCATTTTGTTTTCGCTTCTTCGGCTCGTGTAGCTTTCGCAAAAAGTCGGAAGCACTCGAGTTTGCCGCGCTCCCACTAACACGGCTGTCGCGGTTCCGACGATCCCGGGTCCTCGGGAAGGCACTTTTCTAAATCGGCCATTTTGTTTTCGCTTCTTCGGCTCCTGCAGCTTTCGCGAAAAGTCGGAAGCACTCGAGTTTGCCGCGCTCCCACTAATACGGCCGTCGCGGTTCCGACGATCCCGTCCCCGAGCTCACGGGACCCTGGGAAGTCACTTTTCTAAATCGGCCATTTTGTTTTTTCTTCTTCGGCTAGTGTAGCTTTCACAGAAAGTCGGAAGCACTCGAGTTTGCCGTGCTCCCACTGATACGGCCGTCGCGGTTCCGACGACCCCGTCGCCGTGCTCGCGGGACCTCGGGAAGGCAGTTTTTGAAATCGGCCATTTTGTTTTCGCTTCTTCGGCTCGTGTAGCTTTTACAGATAGTCGGAATGACTTGAGTTTTCTGCCTCCCACTAACACGGCCGTCGCGGTTCCAACTGTCCCGTCCACGAGCTCTTTGGACCTCGGGAAGTCACTTTTCTAAATCGGCAATTTTGTTTTTTTGCTTCTTCGGCTAGTGTAGCTTTCACAAAAAGTCGGAAGGACTCAAGTTTTCTGCCTCCCACTAACATGGCCGTCGCGGTTCCAACGGTCCCGTCCACGAGCTCGCAGGACCTCGGGAAGTCACTCTTCTAAATCGGCCATTTTGTTTTCGCTTCTTCGGCTCGTGCAGCTTTTACAGAAAGTCGGAAGGACTCGAGTTTTCTGCCTCCCACTAACACGGCCGTCACGGTTCAACGGTCCCGTCCACGAGCTCTTTGGACCTTGGGAAGTCACTTTTCTAAATCGGCCATTTTTTATTTTTTTTTGCTTCTTCGGCTAGTGTAGCTTTAAAAGAAGGTCGGAGGCACTCGAGATTGCTGCCTCCCACTAATATGGCCGTTGCGATTCAAACGGTACCATCCGCTAGCTTGTAGGACCAAAAGACACACCTTGATCCGAGGACAAGGGGAGGATGTGGAATTACATGAAATTGTGTGTGTGTGCGCTATTGCTTGTAACACTGGGGGTTATAACTATACAAAATAAAACAATATACTACAACTGTCTGTGTCCTGTGATCATTCGGAGGCCGGCGAGGCTTTGTGTGACTTGTGTGCGAAGCTTTCACATTTCATATCTTGACACGGGTCGCTCAACGGGGGAGTCGTTTTTGATCGAAAATGGAAAAAAATGAATTCTTCAAAGAAAATCAAGTTTTCAACTCTGTTCAGCCTTAAACATCGTTTACGGGCATAACAATGAGGAAATAAAGCTTTCAGGCAGTATAGTGATAAAAGCATCAGGTATTCATGAAAATATGCTTTACGTTAACACAGTGTGGTTTCACGTGGGTATGGATTAACATTAATCGGGTGTGGCTTCACGTTAATGGGGTGTGGCTTCATGTTAAAGCAGTATGGCCTATTGTGGGGCGTGGCTTCACATTAATTGGGTGTGGCTTTATGTTAAGGAGTGTGGCTTCACTTTAATGGTGTGTGGCTTTAAATGAAAGAGGTTTGGCATCAAATTAAAGGGGTGTGGCTTTTAGTGAAAGGGGTGTGTCTTCGCATTAAATGTGTGTGGCTTTACTTTAACGGATGTGGCTTCACATTAACGGGGTGTGGTTTCACGATATTGGGGTGGGGCGTTACAATTACTGGGCGTGGCTTCACATTACTTGTTTGTGACTTCATGTTAACAGGGGTGGCTTCATGTTAACGGTGTGTGGCTTCAGGTTAATGGGGTGTGGCTTTCACATTAATGGGTTTTGGCTTCACGTTGAAGGGGTGTGGCTAGACATTAAATGGGTGTGGCTTCACGTTAACGTGGTGTGCCTTCACATTGAAGGGGTGTGGCTTCACAATAAATGGATGTGGCTTCAAGAGAATGGCTTGTGGCTTCATGCTGAAGGCGTGTGGCTTTACGTTAACGGGGTGTGGCTACAGGGTAACAGGGCATTAAATGGGTGTGGCTTCACAATACAGCTTCATGTTAACAAGGATGTGGCTTCACTTCGAGGGGTGTGGTTTCAAATTAAAGGAAAGTGGCATCACATGACTTTACGTAAAAGGGGTGTGGCTTAACATTAACGGGGTGTGGCTTCACGTTGGATGGCTGTGGCTTTACATTAACTGGGTGTGGCTTTACGTTAATGGGGTGGCTTCACGTTATATGGCTATTGCCTAACGTTAATGGGGTGTGGCTTTACATTAATGGGTTGTGGCATCAAATCAAAGGATTCTTGCATCACATTAAATGGGTGTGACTTTACGTGAAGAGGGTGTGGCTTCACAATAACCGGGTGTGGCTTAACATTAACAGGGTGAGGCTTCAAATTAACGGGTGTGGCTTCACATTAAAGGGGTGTGGCTTCAAATTAAAGGGAACTGGCTTCACATGACTCCATGTAAAAGGGGTGTGGCTTCACATTAACTGTGTGTGGCTTCACGTTGACGGGGTATGGATTCACGTTAATGTGGTCTGGCTTCATGTTAACGGTGTGTGGTTTCACGTTCGGGGTATGGATTAACGTTAATTGGGTGTGGCTTAACGTTAATGGGGGCGTGGCTTAGCGTTAAAGGGGTGTGGTCTATTGTTAACTGGGCCTGGCTTCACATTAATCGGGTGTGGCTTTATGTTAATGGCGTGTGGCTTCAGGTTAACAGGGTGTAAAATAGATGTGGCTTCACAATAAGGCTTCATGTTAACAAGGATGTGGCTTCACTTTACCGGGGCGTGGCTTCAAATTAAAGGGGTCTGGCATCAAATTAAAGAGGTGTGACTTTACTTTAGGGGTGTGTCTTCACATTAAATGTGTGTGGCTTCACGTTAAAGGAGTATGGCCTAACGTTAACGGGGTGTGGATTCACATTAATGGGGTGTGGCATCAAATTAAAGGATTCCTTTATCACATTAAATGGGTGTGAAGTGGGTGTGGCTTCACAATAACACTGTGTGGTTTCACATAAATGGGGTGTGGCTTCATGTTAACG
Source organism: Clinocottus analis (assembly GCF_023055335.1). Taxonomy (NCBI): domain Eukaryota; kingdom Metazoa; phylum Chordata; class Actinopteri; order Perciformes; family Cottidae; genus Clinocottus; species Clinocottus analis. Next base: position 12,229,565 of record NW_027175832.1, on the reverse strand, counting down.
TGGCTTCAGGTTAACAGGGTGTGAAATGGGTGTGGCTTCACAATAAGGCTTCATGTTAACAAGGATGTGGCTTCACTTTAACTGGGTGTGGCTTCACATTAAATGGTTGTGGCTTCACATTAAATGGTTGTGGCTTCACATTACTTGTGTCTGACTTCAGTTAACAGGGGTGGCTTCACATTATTGGGGTGTGGCATCACTTTACTGGGGTGTGTCTTTATGTTAATGGAGATAGGCTTAAAGTTGAAGGGGTGTGGCTTCAAATTAATGTTGTATGGCATTACAAAAAGCATCATGTTAACAATGGTGTGGCTCGAAATTAAAGGAGTCTGCCATCACATTAAAGGGGTGTGACTTTACGTGGACGGGTTGTGACTTCAAGTTATTGAGGTGTGGCTTCATATTAAATGGGTGTGGCTTCACGTTAACAGGATGTGGCTTTACATTAATAGGGGAGTGGCTTTACGTTAATTGGGTGTGGCATCACATTAACTGGGTATGTTTCAAGAAATCGCGGTGGGGCGTTAAATTTACTGGGCGTGGCTTCACATTACTTGTTTGTGACTTCACATTAACAGGGGTGGCTTCATGTTAACGGTGTGTGGCTTCAGGTAAACGGACTGTGGCTTCAATTTAATGAGGTATGCCTTCACATTAATGGGTTTTGGCTTCACGTTGAAGGGGTGTGGCTTCACATTAACAGGGTGTGCCTTCACGTTAAGGTGGTGTGCTTTCAATTAAAGGAGTGTGGCTTCATGTTAAATGGATGTGGCTTCATGTGATTGGGTTGTGAGTTCACGCTGAAGGGGTGTGGCTTCACATTACCTGGGTGTGGCATCACATTGAAGGGGTATAGCTTCAGGTTAACTGGGTGTGGCTTCACATTAATTTGGTGAAGCTTTACATTAACGGGGTGTGGCAACACGTTAAAGTGGTGTGGCTTTACATTAACAGGTTGTGGATTTACGTTACTGGGGTGTGGCTTCACGTCAACGGGGTGTAGGTTCACGTTAAATGGATGTGGCGTCACGTTAACGGTGCGTGGCTTCACATTAACGGGGTTTGGATTCACGTTAATGGGGTGTGCCTTCATGTCAAAGGAGTGTTGCTTAACGTTAATCGGGTGTAGCTTCACGTTAACGGGGTGTGGCTTCAGTTTAACACGGTGTGCCTTGACGTTAAATGGATGCGGCTTCACGTTAATGGGGTGTGGCTTCACCATGAAAGGGTTTGGCTTCATATTAAAGAGGTGTGGCAACACGTTGAAGGGGTGTGGCTTTACATTCACAGGGTTAGCATTCACACTAATGGAGTGTGGCTTCACGTCAAGGGGGCGTTGCTTCACATTAAATGGATTTGGCTTCATGTTAACTGTGTGTGGCTTCACATTAATGGGGTGTGGCTTCCCATTCACAGGGTTTGGCTTCAAGTTAATGTCATGTGGCTTCACAATATAGCTTCACGTTAACAAGGGTGTGGCTTTACTTTAACGGGGTCTGGCTTCATATTAATGGAGTCTGGCATCACATTAAAGGGGTGTGACTTTACGTGAAAGGGGTGTGGCTTGAAGTTAATAGGGTGTGGATTCACGTTAAAAGGGGTTTGGCTTCCCGAGTCAGAATGACCCGCGTTTGTCGTCGATTTCAAGGCCCCTGTCCCCGGGGTCTGAATGACCCTCGTTTATAGCCGAGCGCCCGGCCTCGCCGTCGTCCCCGGGGTCAGAATGACCCGTGAGCCCTCGGCCTCGTCCACGGGTCGAAACGACCCGAGTTTTACGTTGTATTACAAGTCATCCCGTATGCTAAATGTAAAAAATAAATAAATGATACAAATAAAGACATGACAAGACAGTTGCATTGTATTGTTTTTTTCTTACATTTATTTAGTCATCACCAGTGTTACAAGCAACGACACAGAACACACACACACACACACACACAAACACACACACACACACACACACACACACACACGCACACACACACACACAAACAAACACAAACACACACACACACACACACACACACACACACACACACACACACACACACACACAAACACACACGCGCACAAATGTGTCCGCCACAGGATCACGGTTCGAAACGCAGACAACCGACGTAGCGTTCGAGTTCCCCCGCGAGCTCTTTCGTTCTCCGGTAGAACTGCAAGCTGCGGTTCTGGCGCGCGCGCCCGCACACGTAACACCACGGACGCGCGTCCAGCGTCACGTACATCCCGTCCGTCGACGTCGGCGTTGCGAGATTCCGAGGGTGTTCCGATTTTCTGGGAAACTTTCTTGATGGAAAATATAAAAAAAAATGAATTCTTTAAGAAAATCTAGTTTTCAACTCTGTTCAGTCTGAAACGTCGTTTAAGAGCATAAAAATAAGTTACTGCAAATCACGGGCAGTATAGTGATGAAAGCTTCACTTATTCATGAACATATCATACAATTTGAAGTTCAGATGTTCTGAGACACTTTCTTGATGGAAATTTTTTTTTAAAAGAATTCTTTTAGAAAATCTTGTTTTCAACTCTGTTCAGTCTGAATCGTCGTTTAAGAGCATAAAAAAGAGTAAATGCAGCTTACGGGAAGTATAGTGATGAAAGCTTCAGGTATTCATGAACATATCATATAATTTGAATTTCTGATGTTCTCAGAGGCCTTCTTGATGGAAAATATAGAAAAATTTATTCTTTAAGAAAATCAAGTTTTTAACTCTGAAACGTCGTTTAAGAGCATAAAAATGGGTAACTGCAGCTTAGGGGCAGCATTAAAGCTTCAGGTATTCAGGAAAATATCAACAATTCGTAATTCCGATGTGCTGAGACACTTTCTTGATGGAAAATTAAAATAAAATAGTTCTTTAAGAAAATTCAGTTTTCAACTCTGTTCAGTCTGAAACGTCATTTAAGAGCATAAAAATGGGTAACTGCAGCTTAGGGGCAGCATTAAAGCTTCAGGTATTCAGGAAAATATCAACAATTCGTAATTCCGATGTGCTGAGACACTTTCTTGATGGAAAATTAAAATAAAATAGTTATTTAAGAAAATTCAGTTTTCAACTCTGTTCAGTCTGAAACGTCGTTTAAGAGCATACAAATGGGTAACTGCACCTTACGGGCAGTATAGTGATGAAAGCTTCAGGTTTCATGAACATATTACACAATTTGATGTTCCGATGTTCTGAAACACTTTCTTGATGGAAAATATTTTTTAAAAAAAGAATTCTTTTAGAAAATCTAGTTTTCAACTCTGTTCAGTCTAAAACGTCGTTTAACAGTATAAAAACGAGTAAATGCAACTTACCGACAGTATAGTGATGAAAGCTTCAGGTATTCATGAACATATCATACAATTTGAAGTTCCGATGTCCTAAGACACTTTCTTGATGGAATTTTTTTTTTAAAAGAATTCTTTTAGAAAATCTTGTTTTCAACTCTGTTCAGTCTGAAATGTCGTTTAAGAGCATACAAATTTGTTACTGCAGCTCACGGGAAGTATAGTGATGAAAGCTTCAGGTATTCATGAACATATCATATAATTTGAATTTCTGATGTTCTCAGAGGCTTTCTTGATGGAAAATATAGAAAAATTAATTCTTTAAGAAAATCAAGTTTTCAACTCTGAAACGTCGTTTAAGAGCATAAAAATGGGTAACTGCAGCTTAGGGGCAGCATTAAAGCTTCAGGTATTCAGGAAAATATCAACAATTCGTAATTCCGATGTGCTGAGACACTTTCTTGATGGAAAATTAAAATAAAATAGTTCTTTAAGAAAATTCAGTTTTCAACTCTGTTCAGTCTGAAACGTCATTTAAGAGCATAAAAATGGGTAACTGCAGCTTAGGGGCAGCATTAAAGCTTCAGGTATTCAGGAAAATATCAACAATTCGTAATTCCGATGTGCTGAGACACTTTCTTGATGGAAAATTAAAATAAAATAGTTATTTAAGAAAATTCAGTTTTCAACTCTGTTCAGTCTGAAACGTCGTTTAAGAGCATAAAAATGGGTAACTGCACCTTACGGGCAGTATAGTGATGAAAGCTTCAGGTTTCATGAACATATTACACAATTTGATGTTCCGATGTTCTGAAACACTTTCTTGATGGAAAATATTTTTTAAAAAAAGAATTCTTTTAGAAAATCTAGTTTTCAACTCTGTTCAGTCTGAAACGTCGTTTAAGAGCATAAAACTTAGTTACTGCAGCTCACGGGCAGTATAGTGATGAAAGCTTCAGGTATTCATGAACATATCATACAATTTGAAGTTCCGATGTCCTAAGACACTTTCTTGATGGAATTTGTTTTTTAAAAGAATTCTTTTAGAAAATCTTGTTTTCAACTCTGTTCAGTCTGAAATGTCGTTTAAGAGCATACAAATTAGTTACTGCAGCTCACGGGCAGTATAGTGATGAAAGCTTCAGGTATTCATGAACATATCATATAATTTGAAGTTCCGATGTTCTAAGAGGCTTTCTTGATGGAAAATATAAAAAAATGAATCCTTTAAGAAAATCAAGTTTTCAACTCTGTTCAGTCTAAAACGTCGTTTAACAGTATAAAAACGAGTAAATGCAACTTACCGACAGTATAGTGACGAAAGCTTCAGGTATTCATGAACATATCATACAATATTTAAGTTCCGATGTTCTAAGATGGAAAATATAAAAAAAAAATGAATTCTTTAAGAAAATCTAGTTTTCAACACTGTTCAGTGTGAAACGTCGATTAAGAACATACAAATGAGTAAATGCAGATTACAGGCAGAGGTGTCAAGTAACGAAGTACAAATACTTCGTTACTTTACTTAAGTAGGAATTTTGAGTGTCTATATTTTACTGGAGTATTTTTTTCCAGACTACTTTTTACTTCTACTCCTTACTTTTTCACGCAAATATCTGTACTTTCTACTCCCTACTTTTAAAAAAATAGCCTCGTTACTATTTCATTTTGGTTTGTTTTTCATTCCGGTTAGCCAGATAAATCGCGCCATCCGAATAGAGTGAATTTGATTGTGGTTGGAAGAGAAGTATATACCTTTCCGACACCCTATTGTTTTTTTACGCGATGCACCTGAACATGACATGAATCAACCGTTACAATCACGTCACTCTCAAGCAAGGACAGCAGAGAAGCCGATTGCAAATATGTCCGTCTCGGAGAACGCGCGATGAGAAATACGCGCCGCCGAATATCTGTTGTGCCGGGAGGGACAGTCACGTTCAATGCGTGAGACTTGAGAGCCCCGATACTTCCGTCTCTCTGCTCCTCTCTGCCGGCGGTTCCCCGGTCGCGCGAGTTTCTTCAGCGACTGTCTGTTTGGGGTAAATAGGATGTCTATACAGCTGATAGGTTTACAGATGCGCTCCATAGCGGGGAGTTTAAAAAGGAACCAACGCGCCTATGACTTTTTTTTTTTGCCGTGAGGTATGGCTGGTATGGACTTTTTTCAACATACATATTACAATACTTATAGGCAACTAGTTATTATCATGTCTTCCGCTCCATGAAATGCATGTTAATGCTCAGTAGTACACATATGGTACTTTAATGTTTTGCATTGTAATAAAATGTGATCATTTTCAATGGACATATATATGCAGCTGAAATAGGTAGCCTAGTGCATCCCACATTTTTCAATATACCATTTTAATACAACATTATGGCCTTGAGAAAAATGATTGTTTTGGGGGGAGGTGGGTTAGTGCACTATAGGCCCCTGAGACGCGGCTTAAGAAATCGTACTGAATGGGAAAAAGAAATTCCCCTTACATTACTTTTACTGTTTTACTTTTAAGTAGTTTTGAAACCCAGTACTTTTATACTTTTACTTAAGTAAAAAGCTTGAGTTGATACTTCTACTTTTACCAAAGTATTTCTATATCCTAGCATCTATACTTCTACTTAACTCTCCTGTTGCCTTCTGGGTCAAAAAGACCCACGTTCGAGTGTTTATGTATTTGTGTGTATCGCGGTCTAAGGGTCACAAAATGACCACGACCAGTGTATACGTATGCATGCATGCATGTACGTATGAATCAGTCAAGCACGTCGTCCTCGGGTTAAAACGACTCGCGTCTTTCCACCGAGCCCTCGCCGTCGCCCTGGGGTCTGTTCGACCCTCGAGTTTGAGCGAGCCCTCGGCCTCGTCCCCCGAGTCAAACTGACCCGTGTTTATCGCCGAGCTCGCGGCCCCCGTCCCCAGGGTCAGAATGACCCGCATATATTGCCGAGCTCCCGGCCTTGTCCCCCGGGGTCAGACTGACCCGCGTATATCGCTGAGCTCCCGGCCTCGTCACCGGGGTCAGACTGACCCGCGTTTATCGTCGAGCTCTCGGCCCCCGTCCCCCGGGGTCAGAATGACCCTTGTTTATAGCCGAGCTCCCGGCCTCGCCGTAGTCCCCGGGGTCAGAATGACCCGTGAGCCCTCGGCCTCGTCCTCGGGTCGAAACGACCCGAGTTTTACGTTGTATTACAAGTCATCCCGTATGCTAAATGTAAAAAATAAATGAATAAATGATACAAATAAAGACATGACAAGACAGTTGCATTGTATTGTTTTTTTCTTACATTTATTTTGTCATCACCAGTGTTACAAGCAACGACACAGAACAAACACACACACACACACACACACACACACACACACACACACGCACACACACACACACACACACACACACACACACACACGCACACACACGCACACACACACACACACACACACACACACACGCACACACACAAACACAAACACAAACACACACGCGCACAAACGGAGCCTGGCTCGCCAGCCAAACGGGCGAACCGACGTTCGGATTCGGTCGCGGCGGCGGCGGCCCGCCCCTCGGGCAAACGCGGAATCGTCAAAGGCCCGGTCCCGGTCCCGGTGCCGGTCGCGGTCCCTCTCTCGATCGAGGCTGTCGGACGCGACTCTCCACGCTCTCAACAGCGGCGGCGGCGCTTGGTCCGCCCTCTGCAGAAACATCACCCGTCGCCTGGCTTCTCGAGCGGGAGCGGAATCGTCCCAGGCCGGCACGGTCGCGGCCAGAGCACATTCGATCGGCCTGGACGGGATCGCGTTCCAGCCGTTGGACATGCCCCGCGCTTCTCGTTCTACGAAAGGGGTGTACTTATACGCTGTATTTATACACAATTTATTCACATCTGCGTAATCCAGCAGTCGGCTTCGTTGGTGCGCTCGCGCTGATCGAAGGCTCTTTAGCCAAGACGCGTGACGTCATTTCGTACGTGTCCAGATTGTAAAGCCGTCTAAGGCGTTTACAAAAAAAGAAAATAATGATGTGTATTTGTTATTCTGAGCTATTCAAAATAAAATGAATTGATTCAAATTGAAATGAGGTGTCACAAGTTATTATGTGCGAATAAGGACACTATGAAAGGGGTGTACTTATACGCTGCATTTATACACAATTTATTCACATCTGCGTAATCCAGCAGTCGGCTTCGTTGGTGCGCTCGCGCTGATCGAAGGCTCATTAGCCAAGACGCGTGACGTCATTTCGTACATGTCCAGATTATAAAGCCCTCTGAGGTGTTTATAAAAAAAAAAGAAAATAATAATAATAGTGTGTATTTGTTATTCTGAGCTATTCAAGATAACCTGAATTGATTCAAATTGAAATGAGGTGTCACAAGTTATTATGTGCGAATAAGGACACTATGAAAGGGGTGTACTTATACGCAGTATTTATACACAATTTATTCACATCTGCGTAATCCCGCGGTCAGCTTCGTTGGTGCGCTCGCGCTGATCGAAGGCTCTTTAGCCAAGACGCGTGACGTCATTTCGTACGTGTCCAGATTGTAAAGCCCTCTGAGGCGTTTACAAAAAAAAACAGAAAATAATAATAATAATGTGTATTTGTTATTCTAAGCTATTCAAAATAACCAGAATTGATTCAAATTGAAATGAGGTGTCACAAGTTATGATGTGCGAATAAGGACACTATGAAAGGGGTGTACTTATACGGTGTATTTATAAACAATTTATTCACATCTGCGTAATCCCGCGGTCAGCTTCGTTGGTGCGCTCGCGCTGATCGAAGGCTCTTTAGCCAAGACGCGTGACGTCATTTCGTACGTGTCCAGATTGTAAAGCCCTCTGAGGCGTTTACAAAAAAAAGAAAATAATAATAATAATGTGTATTTGTTACTCTGAGCTATTCAAAATAAACTGAATTGATTCAAATAGAAATGAGGTGTCACAAGTTATTACGTGCGAATAAGGACACTATGAAAGGGGTGTACTTATACGCTGCATTTATACACAATTTATTCACATCTGCGTAATCCCGCGGTCAGCTTCGTTGGTGCGCTCGCGCTGATCGAAGGCTCTTTAGCCAAGACGCGTGACGTCATTTCGTACGTGTCCAGATTGTAAAGCCCTCTGAGGCGTTTACAAAAAAAATCGAAAATAATAATGTGGTTTTGTTATTCTGAGCTATTCAAAATAACCTGAATTGATTCAAATTGAAATGAGGTGTCACAAGTTATTATGTGCGAATAAGGACACTATGAAAGGGGTGTACTTATACGCTGTATTTATACACAATTTATTCACATCTGCGTAATCGCTCGGTCGGCTTCGTTGGTGTGCTCGCGCTGATCGAAGGCTCTTTAGCAAAGACAGATTGACCCCGTAGGACTTGGGGTGTGCGAGGAATGAGTGAGGACAACACGAGGGTTAAAAAAAAGAATTACTTATGAAAATCTAGTTTTCAACTCTGTTCGGTCTGAAACGTAGTTTTAGAGAATAAAAATGAGTAAATGCAGCTTACGGGCAATGATGAAAGCTTCAGATATTCATGAAAACGTCATACAATTTATAGTTCCGATGTTCTGAGACACTTTCTTGATGGAAAAGTTAAAAAAAAGAATTCCTTATGAAAATCTAGTTTTCAACTCTGTTCGGTCTGAAACGTCGTTTTAGAGCATAAAAATGAGTAAATGCAGCTTACGGGCAGTATAGTGATGAAGCCTCAGGTATTCATGAAAACGTCATACAATTTATAGTTCCGATGTTCCAAGACACTTTCTTGATGGAAAAGTAAAAAAAAAAAAAAGAATTCCTTATGAAAAGCTAGTCTTCAACTCGGTTTGGTCTTAAACGTCGTTTAAGAGCATAAAAATGAGTAAATGCGGCTGACGGGCAGAATAGTGATGAAAGCTTCAGGTATTCATGAAAACGTCATACAATTTATAGTTCCGATGTTCTAAGACACTTTCTTGATGGAAAAGTTAAAAAAAAAGAATTCCTTATGAAAATCTAGTTTTCAACTCTGTTCGGTCTGAAACGTCGTTTAAGAGCATAAAAATGAGTAAATGCATCTTACGGGCAGTATAGTGATGAAAGCTTCAGGTATTCATGAAAACGTCATAAAATTTGTAGTTCCGATGTTCTAAGACACTTTCTTGATGGAAAAGTTAAAAAAAAATAGAATTCCTTATGAAAATCTAGTTTTCAACTCTGCTCAGTCTGAAACGTCGTTTTAGAGCATAAAAATGAGTAAATGCAGCTTACGGGTGAAAAGCTTCAGGTATTCATGAAAACGTCATACAATTTATAGTTCCGATGTTCTGAGACACTTTCTTGATGGAAAAGTAAAAAAAAGAATTCCTTATGAAAATCTAGTTTTCAACTCTGTTCGGTCTGAAACGTCGTTTTAGAGCATAAAAATGAGTAAATGCAGCTTACGGGCAGTATAGTGATGAAAGCTTCAGGTATTCATGAAAACGTCATACAATTTGTAGTTCCGATGTTCTCAAACAATTTCTTGATGGAAAATTAACCCTCGTGTGGCCTCACCGATCCGTACACACCCCGTGTCCTGCGGGTCAAACTGTCCAATGTCCTTTCATCTGGAGCCTTCGATGCGTGGGCGCTCACACCACTTGCAAACAGCAGAGTGTTGATAATGCACTCGGGTCATTTTGACCCAAGGACAACTGCAGGGGCTCGGTGACACACAAGGGTCATTTAGACCCAAGGAGAACGGCGGAGTGTTGATGATACACGAGGGTCATTTCGACCCGAGGACAACGGCAGGGGCACGGTGATACTAAAGGGTCATTTTGACCCAAGGACAACGGCAGGGGCTTGGTGATAATCAAGGGTCATTTTGACCCAAGGACAACGGCAGGGGCTTGGTGATAATCAAGGGTCATTTTGACCCAAGGACAACGGCAGGGGCCTGGTGATAATCAAAGGTAATTTCGACCCAAGGACAACGGCAAAGCGGTTCCAACTGTAGCACCCCCGAGCACGAAGGACCTTGGGAAGGCACTTCTCTGAATCAGTTCGGGGAGAATTGAAAGTTTGCTGCAACCCGACTAATACGGCCCTTTCCAACAGTTCCGATGGTCCTATCCTCGAGCCCGCAGGACCTCGGGAAGGCACTTTTCTAAATCGGCCATTTTGTTTTCGCTTCTTCGGCTCGTGCAGCTTTCGCGAAAAGTCGGAAGCACTCGAGTTTGCCGCGCTCCCACTGATACGGCCGTTGCGGTTCCGACGATCCCGGCGCCGAGCTCGAGGGACCTCGGGAAGGCACTTTTCTAAATCGGCCATTTTGTTTTCGCTTCTTCGGCTCCTGCAGCTTTCACAAAAAGTCGGAAGCACTCGAGTTTGCCGCGCTCCCACTAATACGGCCATCGCGGTTCCGACGGTCCCGTCGCTGAGCTCGCGCGACCTCGCGCGACCTCGGGAAGGCACTTTTCTAAATCGGCCATTTTGTTTTTTCTTCTTCGGCTCGTGTAGCTTTCGCAGAAAGTCGGAAGCACTCGAGTTTGCCGTGCTCCCACTGATACGGCCGTCGCGGTTCCGACGACCCCGTCGCCGATCTCGCGCGACCTCGGGAAGGCAGTTTTTGAAATCGGCCATTTTGTTTTCGCTTCTTCGGCTCGTGTAGCTTTCGCAAAAAGTCGGAAGCACTCGAGTTTGCCGCGCTCCCACTAACACGGCTGTCGCGGTTCCGACGATCCCGGGTCCTCGGGAAGGCACTTTTCTAAATCGGCCATTTTGTTTTCGCTTCTTCGGCTCCTGCAGCTTTCGCGAAAAGTCGGAAGCACTCGAGTTTGCCGCGCTCCCACTAATACGGCCGTCGCGGTTCCGACGATCCCGTCCCCGAGCTCACGGGACCCTGGGAAGTCACTTTTCTAAATCGGCCATTTTGTTTTTTCTTCTTCGGCTAGTGTAGCTTTCACAGAAAGTCGGAAGCACTCGAGTTTGCCGTGCTCCCACTGATACGGCCGTCGCGGTTCCGACGACCCCGTCGCCGTGCTCGCGGGACCTCGGGAAGGCAGTTTTTGAAATCGGCCATTTTGTTTTCGCTTCTTCGGCTCGTGTAGCTTTTACAGATAGTCGGAATGACTTGAGTTTTCTGCCTCCCACTAACACGGCCGTCGCGGTTCCAACTGTCCCGTCCACGAGCTCTTTGGACCTCGGGAAGTCACTTTTCTAAATCGGCAATTTTGTTTTTTTGCTTCTTCGGCTAGTGTAGCTTTCACAAAAAGTCGGAAGGACTCAAGTTTTCTGCCTCCCACTAACATGGCCGTCGCGGTTCCAACGGTCCCGTCCACGAGCTCGCAGGACCTCGGGAAGTCACTCTTCTAAATCGGCCATTTTGTTTTCGCTTCTTCGGCTCGTGCAGCTTTTACAGAAAGTCGGAAGGACTCGAGTTTTCTGCCTCCCACTAACACGGCCGTCACGGTTCAACGGTCCCGTCCACGAGCTCTTTGGACCTTGGGAAGTCACTTTTCTAAATCGGCCATTTTTTATTTTTTTTTGCTTCTTCGGCTAGTGTAGCTTTAAAAGAAGGTCGGAGGCACTCGAGATTGCTGCCTCCCACTAATATGGCCGTTGCGATTCAAACGGTACCATCCGCTAGCTTGTAGGACCAAAAGACACACCTTGATCCGAGGACAAGGGGAGGATGTGGAATTACATGAAATTGTGTGTGTGTGCGCTATTGCTTGTAACACTGGGGGTTATAACTATACAAAATAAAACAATATACTACAACTGTCTGTGTCCTGTGATCATTCGGAGGCCGGCGAGGCTTTGTGTGACTTGTGTGCGAAGCTTTCACATTTCATATCTTGACACGGGTCGCTCAACGGGGGAGTCGTTTTTGATCGAAAATGGAAAAAAATGAATTCTTCAAAGAAAATCAAGTTTTCAACTCTGTTCAGCCTTAAACATCGTTTACGGGCATAACAATGAGGAAATAAAGCTTTCAGGCAGTATAGTGATAAAAGCATCAGGTATTCATGAAAATATGCTTTACGTTAACACAGTGTGGTTTCACGTGGGTATGGATTAACATTAATCGGGTGTGGCTTCACGTTAATGGGGTGTGGCTTCATGTTAAAGCAGTATGGCCTATTGTGGGGCGTGGCTTCACATTAATTGGGTGTGGCTTTATGTTAAGGAGTGTGGCTTCACTTTAATGGTGTGTGGCTTTAAATGAAAGAGGTTTGGCATCAAATTAAAGGGGTGTGGCTTTTAGTGAAAGGGGTGTGTCTTCGCATTAAATGTGTGTGGCTTTACTTTAACGGATGTGGCTTCACATTAACGGGGTGTGGTTTCACGATATTGGGGTGGGGCGTTACAATTACTGGGCGTGGCTTCACATTACTTGTTTGTGACTTCATGTTAACAGGGGTGGCTTCATGTTAACGGTGTGTGGCTTCAGGTTAATGGGGTGTGGCTTTCACATTAATGGGTTTTGGCTTCACGTTGAAGGGGTGTGGCTAGACATTAAATGGGTGTGGCTTCACGTTAACGTGGTGTGCCTTCACATTGAAGGGGTGTGGCTTCACAATAAATGGATGTGGCTTCAAGAGAATGGCTTGTGGCTTCATGCTGAAGGCGTGTGGCTTTACGTTAACGGGGTGTGGCTACAGGGTAACAGGGCATTAAATGGGTGTGGCTTCACAATACAGCTTCATGTTAACAAGGATGTGGCTTCACTTCGAGGGGTGTGGTTTCAAATTAAAGGAAAGTGGCATCACATGACTTTACGTAAAAGGGGTGTGGCTTAACATTAACGGGGTGTGGCTTCACGTTGGATGGCTGTGGCTTTACATTAACTGGGTGTGGCTTTACGTTAATGGGGTGGCTTCACGTTATATGGCTATTGCCTAACGTTAATGGGGTGTGGCTTTACATTAATGGGTTGTGGCATCAAATCAAAGGATTCTTGCATCACATTAAATGGGTGTGACTTTACGTGAAGAGGGTGTGGCTTCACAATAACCGGGTGTGGCTTAACATTAACAGGGTGAGGCTTCAAATTAACGGGTGTGGCTTCACATTAAAGGGGTGTGGCTTCAAATTAAAGGGAACTGGCTTCACATGACTCCATGTAAAAGGGGTGTGGCTTCACATTAACTGTGTGTGGCTTCACGTTGACGGGGTATGGATTCACGTTAATGTGGTCTGGCTTCATGTTAACGGTGTGTGGTTTCACGTTCGGGGTATGGATTAACGTTAATTGGGTGTGGCTTAACGTTAATGGGGGCGTGGCTTAGCGTTAAAGGGGTGTGGTCTATTGTTAACTGGGCCTGGCTTCACATTAATCGGGTGTGGCTTTATGTTAATGGCGTGTGGCTTCAGGTTAACAGGGTGTAAAATAGATGTGGCTTCACAATAAGGCTTCATGTTAACAAGGATGTGGCTTCACTTTACCGGGGCGTGGCTTCAAATTAAAGGGGTCTGGCATCAAATTAAAGAGGTGTGACTTTACTTTAGGGGTGTGTCTTCACATTAAATGTGTGTGGCTTCACGTTAAAGGAGTATGGCCTAACGTTAACGGGGTGTGGATTCACATTAATGGGGTGTGGCATCAAATTAAAGGATTCCTTTATCACATTAAATGGGTGTGAAGTGGGTGTGGCTTCACAATAACACTGTGTGGTTTCACATAAATGGGGTGTGGCTTCATGTTAACGTGGCTTCAGGTTAACAGGGTGTGAAATGGGTGTGGCTTCACAATAAGGCTTCATGTTAACAAGGATGTGGCTTCACTTTAACTGGGTGTGGCTTCACATTAAATGGTTGTGGCTTCACATTAAATGGTTGTGGCTTCACATTACTTGTGTCTGACTTCAGTTAACAGGGGTGGCTTCACATTATTGGGGTGTGGCATCACTTTACTGGGGTGTGTCTTTATGTTAATGGAGATAGGCTTAAAGTTGAAGGGGTGTGGCTTCAAATTAATGTTGTATGGCATTACAAAAAAGCATCATGTTAACAATGGTGTGGCTCGAAATTAAAGGAGTCTGCCATCACATTAAAGGGGTGTGACTTTACGTGGACGGGTTGTGACTTCAAGTTATTGAGGTGTGGCTTCATATTAAATGGGTGTGGCTTCACGTTAACAGGATGTGGCTTTACATTAATAGGGGAGTGGCTTTACGTTAATTGGGTGTGGCATCACATTAACTGGGTATGTTTCAAGAAATCGCGGTGGGGCGTTAAATTTACTGGGCGTGGCTTCACATTACTTGTTTGTGACTTCACATTAACAGGGGTGGCTTCATGTTAACGGTGTGTGGCTTCAGGTAAACGGACTGTGGCTTCAATTTAATGAGGTATGCCTTCACATTAATGGGTTTTGGCTTCACGTTGAAGGGGTGTGGCTTCACATTAACAGGGTGTGCCTTCACGTTAACGTGGTGTGCTTTCAATTAAAGGAGTGTGGCTTCATGTTAAATGGATGTGGCTTCATGTGATTGGGTTGTGAGTTCACGCTGAAGGGGTGTGGCTTCACATTACCTGGGTGTGGCATCACATTGAAGGGGTATAGCTTCAGGTTAACTGGGTGTGGCTTCACATTAATTTGGTGAAGCTTTACATTAACGGGGTGTGGCAACACGTTAAAGTGGTGTGGCTTTACATTAACAGGTTGTGGATTTACGTTACTGGGGTGTGGCTTCACGTCAACGGGGTGTAGGTTCACGTTAAATGGATGTGGCGTCACGTTAACGGTGCGTGGCTTCACATTAACGGGGTTTGGATTCACGTTAATGGGGTGTGCCTTCATGTCAAAGGAGTGTTGCTTAACGTTAATCGGGTGTAGCTTCACGTTAACGGGGTGTGGCTTCAGTTTAACACGGTGTGCCTTGACGTTAAATGGATGCGGCTTCACGTTAATGGGGTGTGGCTTCACCATGAAAGGGTTTGGCTTCATATTAAAGAGGTGTGGCAACACGTTGAAGGGGTGTGGCTTTACATTCACAGGGTTAGCATTCACACTAATGGAGTGTAGCTTCACGTCAAGGGGGCGTTGCTTCACATTAAATGGATTTGGCTTCATGTTAACTGTGTGTGGCTTCACATTAATGGGGTGTGGCTTCCCATTCACGGGGTTTGGCTTCAAGTTAATGTCATGTGGCTTCACAATATAGCTTCACGTTAACAAGGGTGTGGCTTTACTTTAACGGGGTCTGGCTTCATATTAATGGAGTCTGGCATCACATTAAAGGGGTGTGACTTTACGTGAAAGGGGTGTGGCTTGAAGTTAATAGGGTGTGGATTCACGTTAAAAGGGGTTTGGCTTCCCGAGTCAGAATGACCCGCGTTTGTCGTCGATTTCAAGGCCCCTGTCCCCGGGGTCTGAATGACCCTCGTTTATAGCCGAGCGCCCGGCCTCGCCGTCGTCCCCGGGGTCAGAATGACCCGTGAGCCCTCGGCCTCGTCCACGGGTCGAAACGACCCGAGTTTTACGTTGTATTACAAGTCATCCCGTATGCTAAATGTAAAAAATAAATAAATGATACAAATAAAGACATGACAAGACAGTTGCATTGTATTGTTTTTTTCTTACATTTATTTAGTCATCACCAGTGTTACAAGCAACGACACAGAACACACACACACACACACACACAAACACACACACACACACACACACACACACGCACACACACACACACAAACAAACACAAACACACACACACACACACACACACACACACACACACAAACACACACGCGCACAAATGTGTCCGCCACAGGATCACGGTTCGAAACGCAGACAACCGACGTAGCGTTCGAGTTCCCCCGCGAGCTCTTTCGTTCTCCGGTAGAACTGCAAGCTGCGGTTCTGGCGCGCGCGCCCGCACACGTAACACCACGGACGCGCGTCCAGCGTCACGTACATCCCGTCCGTCGACGTCGGCGTTGCGAGATTCCGAGGGTGTTCCGATTTTCTGGGAAACTTTCTTGATGGAAAATATAAAAAAAAATGAATTCTTTAAGAAAATCTAGTTTTCAACTCTGTTCAGTCTGAAACGTCGTTTAAGAGCATAAAAATAAGTTACTGCAAATCACGGGCAGTATAGTGATGAAAGCTTCACTTATTCATAAACATATCATACAATTTGAAGTTCAGATGTTCTGAGACACTTTCTTGATGGAAATTTTTTTTTAAAAGAATTCTTTTAGAAAATCTTGTTTTCAACTCTGTTCAGTCTGAATCGTCGTTTAAGAGCATAAAAATGAGTAAATGCAGCTTACGGGAAGTATAGTGATGAAAGCTTCAGGTATTCATGAACATATCATATAATTTGAATTTCTGATGTTCTCAGAGGCCTTCTTGATGGAAAATATAGAAAAATTAATTCTTTAAGAAAATCAAGTTTTTAACTCTGAAACGTCGTTTAAGAGCATAAAAATGGGTAACTGCAGCTTAGGGGCAGCATTAAAGCTTCAGGTATTCAGGAAAATATCAACAATTCGTAATTCCGATGTGCTGAGACACTTTCTTGATGGAAAATTAAAATAAAATAGTTCTTTAAGAAAATTCAGTTTTCAACTCTGTTCAGTCTGAAACGTCATTTAAGAGCATAAAAATGGGTAACTGCAGCTTAGGGGCAGCATTAAAGCTTCAGGTATTCAGGAAAATATCAACAATTCGTAATTCCGATGTGCTGAGACACTTTCTTGATGGAAAATTAAAATAAAATAGTTCTTTAAGAAAATTCAGTTTTCAACTCTGTTCAGTCTGAAACGTCATTTAAGAGCATAAAAATGGGTAACTGCAGCTTAGGGGCAGCATTAAAGCTTCAGGTATTCAGGAAAATATCAACAATTCGTAATTCCGATGTGCTGAGACACTTTCTTGATGGAAAATTAAAATAAAATAGTTCTTTAAGAAAATTCAGTTTTCAACTCTGTTCAGTCTGAAACGTCGTTTAAGAGCATAAAAATGGGTAACTGCACCTTACGGGCAGTATAGTGATGAAAGCTTCAGGTTTCATGAACATATTACACAATTTGATGTTCCGATGTTCTGAAACACTTTCTTGATGGAAAATATTTTTAAAAAAAAGAATTCTTTTAGAAAATCTAGTTTTCAACTCTGTTCAGTCTAAAACGTCGTTTAACAGTATAAAAACGAGTAAATGCAACTTACCGACAGTATAGTGATGAAAGCTTCAGGTATTCATGAACATATCATACAATTTGAAGTTCCGATGTCCTAAGACACTTTCTTGATGGAATTTTTTTTTTAAAAGAATTCTTTTAGAAAATCTTGTTTTCAACTCTGTTCAGTCTGAAATGTCGTTTAAGAGCATACAAATTTGTTACTGCAGCTCACGGGAAGTATAGTGATGAAAGCTTCAGGTATTCATGAACATATCATATAATTTGAATTTCTGATGTTCTCAGAGGCTTTCTTGATGGAAAATATAGAAAAATTAATTCTTTAAGAAAATCAAGTTTTCAACTCTGAAACGTCGTTTAAGAGCATAAAAATGGGTAACTGCAGCTTAGGGGCAGCATTAAAGCTTCAGGTATTCAGGAAAATATCAACAATTCGTAATTCCGATGTGCTGAGACACTTTCTTGATGGAAAATTAAAATAAAATAGTTCTTTAAGAAAATTCAGTTTTCAACTCTGTTCAGTCTGAAACGTCATTTAAGAGCATAAAAATGGGTAACTGCAGCTTAGGGGCAGCATTAAAGCTTCAGGTATTCAGGAAAATATCAACAATTCGTAATTCCGATGTGCTGAGACACTTTCTTGATGGAAAATTAAAATAAAATAGTTATTTAAGAAAATTCAGTTTTCAACTCTGTTCAGTCTGAAACGTCGTTTAAGAGCATAAAAATGGGTAACTGCACCTTACGGGCAGTATAGTGATGAAAGCTTCAGGTTTCATGAACATATTACACAATTTGATGTTCCGATGTTCTGAAACACTTTCTTGATGGAAAATATTTTTTAAAAAAAGAATTCTTTTAGAAAATCTAGTTTTCAACTCTGTTCAGTCTGAAACGTCGTTTAAGAGCATAAAACTTAGTTACTGCAGCTCACGGGCAGTATAGTGATGAAAGCTTCAGGTATTCATGAACATATCATACAATTTGAAGTTCCGATGTCCTAAGACACTTTCTTGATGGAATTTGTTTTTTAAAAGAATTCTTTTAGAAAATCTTGTTTTCAACTCTGTTCAGTCTGAAATGTCGTTTAAGAGCATACAAATTAGTTACTGCAGCTCACGGGCAGTATAGTGATGAAAGCTTCAGGTATTCATGAACATATCATATAATTTGAAGTTCCGATGTTCTAAGAGGCTTTCTTGATGGAAAATATAAAAAAATGAATCCTTTAAGAAAATCAAGTTTTCAACTCTGTTCAGTCTAAAACGTCGTTTAACAGTATAAAAACGAGTAAATGCAACTTACCGACAGTATAGTGACGAAAGCTTCAGGTATTCATGAACATATCATACAATATTTAAGTTCCGATGTTCTAAGATGGAAAATATTAAAAAAAATGAATTCTTTAAGAAAATCTAGTTTTCAACACTGTTCAGTGTGAAACGTCGATTAAGAACATACAAATGAGTAAATGCAGATTACAGGCAGAGGTGTCAAGTAACGAAGTACAAATACTTCGTTACTTTACTTAAGTAGGAATTTTGAGTGTCTATATTTTACTGGAGTATTTTTTTCCAGACTACTTTTTACTTCTACTCCTTACTTTTTCACGCAAATATCTGTACTTTCTACTCCCTACTTTTAAAAAAATAGCCTCGTTACTATTTCATTTTGGTTTGTTTTTCATTCCGGTTAGCCAGATAAATCGCGCCATCCGAATAGAGTGAATTTGATTGTGGTTGGAAGAGAAGTATATACCTTTCCGACACCCTATTGTTTTTTTACGCGATGCACCTGAACATGACATGAATCAACCGTTACAATCACGTCACTCTCAAGCAAGGACAGCAGAGAAGCCGATTGCAAATATGTCCGTCTCGGAGAACGCGCGATGAGAAATACGCGCCGCCGAATATCTGTTGTGCCGGGAGGGACAGTCACGTTCAATGCGTGAGACTTGAGAGCCCCGATACTTCCGTCTCTCTGCTCCTCTCTGCCGGCGGTTCCCCGGTCGCGCGAGTTTCTTCAGCGACTGTCTGTTTGGGGTAAATAGGATGTCTATACAGCTGATAGGTTTACAGATGCGCTCCATAGCGGGGAGTTTAAAAAGGAACCAACGCGCCTATGACTTTTTTTTTTTGCCGTGAGGTATGGCTGGTATGGACTTTTTTCAACATACATATTACAATACTTATAGGCAACTAGTTATTATCATGTCTTCCGCTCCATGAAATGCATGTTAATGCTCAGTAGTACACATATGGTACTTTAATGTTTTGCATTGTAATAAAATGTGATCATTTTCAATGAACATATATATGCAGCTGAAATAGGTAGCCTAGTGCATCCCACATTTTTCAATATACCATTTTAATACAACATTATGGCCTTGAGAAAAATGATTGTTTTGGGGGGAGGTGGGGTAGTGCACTATAGGCCCCTGAGACGCGGCTTAAGAAATCGTACTAAATGGGAAAAAGAAATTCCCCTTACATTACTTTTACTGTTTTACTTTTAAGTAGTTTTGAAACCCAGTACTTTTATACTTTTACTTAAGTAAAAAGCTTGAGTTGATACTTCTACTTTTACCAAAGTATTTCTATATCCTAGCATCTATACTTCTACTTAACTCTCCTGTTGCCTTCTGGGTCAAAAAGACCCACGTTCGAGTGTTTATGTATTTGTGTGTATCGCGGTCTAAGGGTCACAAAATGACCACGACCAGTGTATACGTATGCATGCATGCATGTACGTATGAATCAGTCAAGCACGTCGTCCTCGGGTTAAAACGACTCGCGTCTTTCCACAGAGCCCTCGCCGTCGCCCTGGGGTCTGTTCGACCCTCGAGTTTGAGCGAGCCCTCGGCCTCGTCCCCCGAGTCAAACTGACCCGTGTTTATCGCCGAGCTCGCGGCCCCCGTCCCCAGGGTCAGAATGACCCGCATATATTGCCGAGCTCCCGGCCCTCGTCCACGGGGTCAGAATGACCCGCGTTTATCGCCGAGCTCCCGGCCTTGTCCCCCGGGGTCAGACTGACCCGCGTATATCGCTGAGCTCCCGGCCTCGTCACCGGGGTCAGACTGACCCGCGTTTATCGTC
>NW_027175832.1:12194053-12206553 GCF_023055335.1 Clinocottus analis | reverse complement strand
GGGGTGTACTTATACGCTGTATTTATACACAATTTATTCACATCTGCGTAATCGCTCGGTCGGCTTCGTTGGTGTGCTCGCGCTGATCGAAGGCTCTTTAGCAAAGACAGATTGACCCCGTAGGACTTGGGGTGTGCGAGGAATGAGTGAGGACAACACGAGGGTTAAAAAAAAGAATTACTTATGAAAATCTAGTTTTCAACTCTGTTCGGTCTGAAACGTAGTTTTAGAGAATAAAAATGAGTAAATGCAGCTTACGGGCAATGATGAAAGCTTCAGATATTCATGAAAACGTCATACAATTTATAGTTCCGATGTTCTGAGACACTTTCTTGATGGAAAAGTTAAAAAAAAGAATTCCTTATGAAAATCTAGTTTTCAACTCTGTTCGGTCTGAAACGTCGTTTTAGAGCATAAAAATGAGTAAATGCAGCTTACGGGCAGTATAGTGATGAAGCCTCAGGTATTCATGAAAACGTCATACAATTTATAGTTCCGATGTTCTAAGACACTTTCTTGATGGAAAAGTTAAAAAAAAAAAAAGAATTCCTTATGAAAAGCTAGTCTTCAACTCGGTTTGGTCTTAAACGTCGTTTAAGAGCATAAAAATGAGTAAATGCGGCTGACGGGCAGTATAGTGATGAAAGCTTCAGGTATTCATGAAAACGTCATACAATTTATAGTTCCGATGTTCTAAGACACTTTCTTGATGGAAAAGTTAAAAAAAAGAATTCCTTATGAAAATCTAGTTTTCAACTCTGTTCGGTCTGAAACGTCGTTTAAGAGCATAAAAATGAGTTCCGATGTTCTCAAACAATTTCTTGATGGAAAATTAACCCTCGTGTGGCCTCACCGATCCGTACACACCCCGTGTCCTGCGGGTCAAACTGTCCAATGTCCTTTCATCTGGAGCCTTCGATGCGTGGGCGCTCACACCACTTGCAAACAGCAGAGTGTTGATAATGCACTCGGGTCATTTTGACCCAAGGACAACTGCAGGGGCTCGGTGACACACAAGGGTCATTTAGACCCAAGGAGAACGGCGGAGTGTTGATGATACACGAGGGTCATTTCGACCCGAGGACAACGGCAGGGGCACGGTGATACTAAAGGGTCATTTTGACCCAAGGACAACGGCAGGGGCTTGGTGATAATCAAGGGTCATTTTGACCCAAGGACAACGGCAGGGGCTTGGTGATAATCAAGGGTCATTTTGACCCAAGGACAACGGCAGGGGCCTGGTGATAATCAAAGGTAATTTCGACCCAAGGACAACGGCAAAGCGGTTCCAACTGTAGCACCCCCGAGCACGAAGGACCTTGGGAAGGCACTTCTCTGAATCAGTTCGGGGAGAATTGAAAGTTTGCTGCAACCCGACTAATACGGCCCTTTCCAACAGTTCCGATGGTCCTATCCTCGAGCCCGCAGGACCTCGGGAAGGCACTTTTCTAAATCGGCCATTTTGTTTTCGCTTCTTCGGCTCGTGCAGCTTTCGCGAAAAGTCGGAAGCACTCGAGTTTGCCGCGCTCCCACTGATACGGCCGTTGCGGTTCCGACGATCCCGGCGCCGAGCTCGAGGGACCTCGGGAAGGCACTTTTCTAAATCGGCCATTTTGTTTTCGCTTCTTCGGCTCCTGCAGCTTTCACAAAAAGTCGGAAGCACTCGAGTTTGCCGCGCTCCCACTAATACGGCCATCGCGGTTCCGACGGTCCCGTCGCTGAGCTTGCGCGACCTCGCGCGACCTCGGGAAGGCACTTTTCTAAATCGGCCATTTTGTTTTTTCTTCTTCGGCTCGTGTAGCTTTCACAGAAAGTCGGAAGCACTCGAGTTTGCCGTGCTCCCACTGATACGGCCGTTGCGGTTCCGACGACCCCGTCGCCGATCTCGCGCGACCTCGGGAAGGCAGTTTTTGAAATCGGCCATTTTGTTTTTGCTTCTTCGGCTCGTGTAGCTTTCGCAAAAAGTCGGAAGCACTCGAGTTTGCCGCGCTCCCACTAACACGGCTGTCGCGGTTCCGACGATCCCGGGTCCTCGGGAAGGCACTTTTCTAAATCGGCCATTTTGTTTTCGCTTCTTCGGCTCCTGCAGCTTTCGCGAAAAGTCGGAAGCACTCGAGTTTGCCGCGCTCCCACTAATACGGCCGTCGCGGTTCCGACGATCCCGTCCCCGAGCTCACGGGACCCTGGGAAGTCACTTTTCTAAATCGGCCATTTTGTTTTTTCTTCTTCGGCTAGTGTAGCTTTCACAGAAAGTCGGAAGCACTCGAGTTTGCCGTGCTCCCACTGATACGGCCGTCGCGGTTCCGACGACCCCGTCGCCGTGCTCGCGGGACCTCGGGAAGGCAGTTTTTGAAATCGGCCATTTTGTTTTCGCTTCTTCGGCTCGTGTAGCTTTTACAGATAGTCGGAATGACTTGAGTTTTCTGCCTCCCACTAACACGGCCGTCGCGGTTCCAACTGTCCCGTCCACGAGCTCTTTGGACCTCGGGAAGTCACTTTTCTAAATCGGCCATTTTGTTTTTTTGCTTCTTCGGCTAGTGTAGCTTTCACAAAAAGTCGGAAGGACTCAAGTTTTCTGCCTCCCACTAACATGGCCGTCGCGGTTCCAACGGTCCCGTCCACGAGCTCGCAGGACCTCGGGAAGTCACTCTTCTAAATCGGCCATTTTGTTTTCGCTTCTTCGGCTCGTGCAGCTTTTACAGAAAGTCGGAAGGACTCGAGTTTTCTGCCTCCCACTAACACGGCCGTCACGGTTCAACGGTCCCGTCCACGAGCTCTTTGGACCTTGGGAAGTCACTTTTCTAAATCGGCCATTTTTTATTTTTTTTTGCTTCTTCGGCTAGTGTAGCTTTAAAAGAAGGTCGGAGGCACTCGAGATTGCTGCCTCCCACTAATATGGCCGTTGCGATTCAAACGGTACCATCCGCTAGCTTGTAGGACCAAAAGACACACCTTGATCCGAGGACAAGGGGAGGATGTGGAATTACATGAAATTGTGTGTGTGTGCGCTATTGCTTGTAACACTGGGGGTTATAACTATACAAAATAAAACAATATACTACAACTGTCTGTGTCCTGTGATCATTCGGAGGCCGGCGAGGCTTTGTGTGACTTGTGTGCGAAGCTTTCACATTTCATATCTTGACACGGGTCGCTCAACGGGGGAGTCGTTTTTGATCGAAAATGGAAAAAAATGAATTCTTCAAAGAAAATCAAGTTTTCAACTCTGTTCAGCCTTAAACATCGTTTACGGGCATAACAATGAGGAAATAAAGCTTTCAGGCAGTATAGTGATAAAAGCATCAGGTATTCATGAAAATATGCTTTACGTTAACACAGTGTGGTTTCACGTGGGTATGGATTAACATTAATTGGGTGTGGCTTCACGTTAATGGGGTGTGGCTTCATGTTAAAGCAGTATGGCCTATTGTGGGGCGTGGCTTCACATTAATTGGGTGTGGCTTTATGTTAAGGAGTGTGGCTTCACTTTAATGGTGTGTGGCTTTAAATGAAAGAGGTTTGGCATCAAATTAAAGGGGTGTGGCTTTTAGTGAAAGGGGTGTGTCTTCGCATTAAATGTGTGTGGCTTTACTTTAACGGATGTGGCTTCACATTAACGGGGTGTGGTTTCACGATATTGGGGTGGGGCGTTACAATTACTGGGCGTGGCTTCACATTACTTGTTTGTGACTTCATGTTAACAGGGGTGGCTTCATGTTAACGGTGTGTGGCTTCAGGTTAATGGGGTGTGGCTTTCACATTAATGGGTTTTGGCTTCACGTTGAAGGGGTGTGGCTAGACATTAAATGGGTGTGGCTTCACGTTAACGTGGTGTGCCTTCACATTGAAGGGGTGTGGCTTCACAATAAATGGATGTGGCTTCAAGAGAATGGCTTGTGGCTTCATGCTGAAGGCGTGTGGCTTTACGTTAACGGGGTGTGGCTACAGGGTAACAGGGCATTAAATGGGTGTGGCTTCACAATACAGCTTCATGTTAACAAGGATGTGGCTTCACTTCGAGGGGTGTGGTTTCAAATTAAAGGAAAGTGGCATCACATGACTTTACGTAAAAGGGGTGTGGCTTAACATTAACGGGGTGTGGCTTCACGTTGGATGGCTGTGGCTTTACATTAACTGGGTGTGGCTTTACGTTAATGGGGTGGCTTCACGTTATATGGCTATTGCCTAACGTTAATGGGGTGTGGCTTTACATTAATGGGTTGTGGCATCAAATCAAAGGATTCTTGCATCACATTAAATGGGTGTGACTTTACGTGAAGAGGGTGTGGCTTCACAATAACCGGGTGTGGCTTAACATTAACAGGGTGAGGCTTCAAATTAACGGGTGTGGCTTCACATTAAAGGGGTGTGGCTTCAAATTAAAGGGAACTGGCTTCACATGACTCCATGTAAAAGGGGTGTGGCTTCACATTAACTGTGTGTGGCTTCACGTTGACGGGGTATGGATTCACGTTAATGTGGTCTGGCTTCATGTTAACGGTGTGTGGTTTCACGTTCGGGGTATGGATTAACGTTAATTGGGTGTGGCTTAACGTTAATGGGGGCGTGGCTTAGCGTTAAAGGGGTGTGGTCTATTGTTAACTGGGCCTGGCTTCACATTAATCGGGTGTGGCTTTATGTTAATGGCGTGTGGCTTCAGGTTAACAGGGTGTAAAATAGATGTGGCTTCACAATAAGGCTTCATGTTAACAAGGATGTGGCTTCACTTTACCGGGGCGTGGCTTCAAATTAAAGGGGTCTGGCATCAAATTAAAGAGGTGTGACTTTACTTTAGGGGTGTGTCTTCACATTAAATGTGTGTGGCTTCACGTTAAAGGAGTATGGCCTAACGTTAACGGGGTGTGGATTCACATTAATGGGGTGTGGCATCAAATTAAAGGATTCCTTTATCACATTAAATGGGTGTGAAGTGGGTGTGGCTTCACAATAACACTGTGTGGTTTCACATAAATGGGGTGTGGCTTCATGTTAACGTGGCTTCAGGTTAACAGGGTGTGAAATGGGTGTGGCTTCACAATAAGGCTTCATGTTAACAAGGATGTGGCTTCACTTTAACTGGGTGTGGCTTCACATTAAATGGTTGTGGCTTCACATTAAATGGTTGTGGCTTCACATTACTTGTGTCTGACTTCAGTTAACAGGGGTGGCTTCACATTATTGGGGTGTGGCATCACTTTACTGGGGTGTGTCTTTATGTTAATGGAGATAGGCTTAAAGTTGAAGGGGTGTGGCTTCAAATTAATGTTGTATGGCATTACAAAAAGCATCATGTTAACAATGGTGTGGCTCGAAATTAAAGGAGTCTGCCATCACATTAAAGGGGTGTGACTTTACGTGGACGGGTTGTGACTTCAAGTTATTGAGGTGTGGCTTCATATTAAATGGGTGTGGCTTCACGTTAACAGGATGTGGCTTTACATTAATAGGGGAGTGGCTTTACGTTAATTGGGTGTGGCATCACATTAACTGGGTATGTTTCAAGAAATCGCGGTGGGGCGTTAAATTTACTGGGCGTGGCTTCACATTACTTGTTTGTGACTTCACATTAACAGGGGTGGCTTCATGTTAACGGTGTGTGGCTTCAGGTAAACGGACTGTGGCTTCAATTTAATGAGGTATGCCTTCACATTAATGGGTTTTGGCTTCACGTTGAAGGGGTGTGGCTTCACATTAACAGGGTGTGCCTTCACGTTAACGTGGTGTGCTTTCAATTAAAGGAGTGTGGCTTCATGTTAAATGGATGTGGCTTCATGTGATTGGGTTGTGAGTTCACGCTGAAGGGGTGTGGCTTCACATTACCTGGGTGTGGCATCACATTGAAGGGGTATAGCTTCAGGTTAACTGGGTGTGGCTTCACATTAATTTGGTGAAGCTTTACATTAACGGGGTGTGGCAACACGTTAAAGTGGTGTGGCTTTACATTAACAGGTTGTGGATTTACGTTACTGGGGTGTGGCTTCACGTCAACGGGGTGTAGGTTCACGTTAAATGGATGTGGCGTCACGTTAACGGTGCGTGGCTTCACATTAACGGGGTTTGGATTCACGTTAATGGGGTGTGCCTTCATGTCAAAGGAGTGTTGCTTAACGTTAATCGGGTGTAGCTTCACGTTAACGGGGTGTGGCTTCAGTTTAACACGGTGTGCCTTGACGTTAAATGGATGCGGCTTCACGTTAATGGGGTGTGGCTTCACCATGAAAGGGTTTGGCTTCATATTAAAGAGGTGTGGCAACACGTTGAAGGGGTGTGGCTTTACATTCACAGGGTTAGCATTCACACTAATGGAGTGTGGCTTCACGTCAAGGGGGCGTTGCTTCACATTAAATGGATTTGGCTTCATGTTAACTGTGTGTGGCTTCACATTAATGGGGTGTGGCTTCCCATTCACAGGGTTTGGCTTCAAGTTAATGTCATGTGGCTTCACAATATAGCTTCACGTTAACAAGGGTGTGGCTTTACTTTAACGGGGTCTGGCTTCATATTAATGGAGTCTGGCATCACATTAAAGGGGTGTGACTTTACGTGAAAGGGGTGTGGCTTGAAGTTAATAGGGTGTGGATTCACGTTAAAAGGGGTTTGGCTTCCCGAGTCAGAATGACCCGCGTTTGTCGTCGATTTCAAGGCCCCTGTCCCCGGGGTCTGAATGACCCTCGTTTATAGCCGAGCGCCCGGCCTCGCCGTCGTCCCCGGGGTCAGAATGACCCGTGAGCCCTCGGCCTCGTCCACGGGTCGAAACGACCCGAGTTTTACGTTGTATTACAAGTCATCCCGTATGCTAAATGTAAAAAATAAATAAATGATACAAATAAAGACATGACAAGACAGTTGCATTGTATTGTTTTTTTCTTACATTTATTTAGTCATCACCAGTGTTACAAGCAACGACACAGAACACACACACACACACACACACAAACACACACACACACACACACACACACACACACGCACACACACACACACAAACAAACACAAACACACACACACACACACACACACACACACACACACACACACACACACACACACAAACACACACGCGCACAAATGTGTCCGCCACAGGATCACGGTTCGAAACGCAGACAACCGACGTAGCGTTCGAGTTCCCCCGCGAGCTCTTTCGTTCTCCGGTAGAACTGCAAGCTGCGGTTCTGGCGCGCGCGCCCGCACACGTAACACCACGGACGCGCGTCCAGCGTCACGTACATCCCGTCCGTCGACGTCGGCGTTGCGAGATTCCGAGGGTGTTCCGATTTTCTGGGAAACTTTCTTGATGGAAAATATAAAAAAAAATGAATTCTTTAAGAAAATCTAG
Organism: Clinocottus analis; assembly: GCF_023055335.1. NCBI lineage: Eukaryota > Metazoa > Chordata > Actinopteri > Perciformes > Cottidae > Clinocottus > Clinocottus analis. Next base: position 12,199,217 of record NW_027175832.1, on the reverse strand, counting down.
TTTTCAACTCTGTTCAGTCTGAAACGTCGTTTAAGAGCATAAAAATAAGTTACTGCAAATCACGGGCAGTATAGTGATGAAAGCTTCACTTATTCATGAACATATCATACAATTTGAAGTTCAGATGTTCTGAGACACTTTCTTGATGGAAATTTTTTTTTAAAAGAATTCTTTTAGAAAATCTTGTTTTCAACTCTGTTCAGTCTGAATCGTCGTTTAAGAGCATAAAAAAGAGTAAATGCAGCTTACGGGAAGTATAGTGATGAAAGCTTCAGGTATTCATGAACATATCATATAATTAGAATTTCTGATGTTCTCAGAGGCCTTCTTGATGGAAAATATAGAAAAATTTATTCTTTAAGAAAATCAAGTTTTTAACTCTGAAACGTCGTTTAAGAGCATAAAAATGGGTAACTGCAGCTTAGGGGCAGCATTAAAGCTTCAGGTATTCAGGAAAATATCAACAATTCGTAATTCCGATGTGCTGAGACACTTTCTTGATGGAAAATTAAAATAAAATAGTTCTTTAAGAAAATTCAGTTTTCAACTCTGTTCAGTCTGAAACGTCATTTAAGAGCATAAAAATGGGTAACTGCAGCTTAGGGGCAGCATTAAAGCTTCAGGTATTCAGGAAAATATCAACAATTCGTAATTCCGATGTGCTGAGACACTTTCTTGATGGAAAATTAAAATAAAATAGTTATTTAAGAAAATTCAGTTTTCAACTCTGTTCAGTCTGAAACGTCGTTTAAGAGCATAAAAATGGGTAACTGCACCTTACGGGCAGTATAGTGATGAAAGCTTCAGGTTTCATGAACATATTACACAATTTGATGTTCCGATGTTCTGAAACACTTTCTTGATGGAAAATATTTTTTAAAAAAAGAATTCTTTTAGAAAATCTAGTTTTCAACTCTGTTCAGTCTAAAACGTCGTTTAACAGTATAAAAACGAGTAAATGCAACTTACCGACAGTATAGTGATGAAAGCTTCAGGTATTCATGAACATATCATACAATTTGAAGTTCCGATGTCCTAAGACACTTTCTTGATGGAATTTTTTTTTTAAAAGAATTCTTTTAGAAAATCTTGTTTTCAACTCTGTTCAGTCTGAAATGTCGTTTAAGAGCATACAAATTTGTTACTGCAGCTCACGGGAAGTATAGTGATGAAAGCTTCAGGTATTCATGAACATATCATATAATTTGAATTTCTGATGTTCTCAGAGGCTTTCTTGATGGAAAATATAGAAAAATTAATTCTTTAAGAAAATCAAGTTTTCAACTCTGAAACGTCGTTTAAGAGCATAAAAATGGGTAACTGCAGCTTAGGGGCAGCATTAAAGCTTCAGGTATTCAGGAAAATATCAACAATTCGTAATTCCGATGTGCTGAGACACTTTCTTGATGGAAAATTAAAATAAAATAGTTCTTTAAGAAAATTCAGTTTTCAACTCTGTTCAGTCTGAAACGTCATTTAAGAGCATAAAAATGGGTAACTGCAGCTTAGGGGCAGCATTAAAGCTTCAGGTATTCAGGAAAATATCAACAATTCGTAATTCCGATGTGCTGAGACACTTTCTTGATGGAAAATTAAAATAAAATAGTTATTTAAGAAAATTCAGTTTTCAACTCTGTTCAGTCTGAAACGTCGTTTAAGAGCATAAAAATGGGTAACTGCACCTTACGGGCAGTATAGTGATGAAAGCTTCAGGTTTCATGAACATATTACACAATTTGATGTTCCGATGTTCTGAAACACTTTCTTGATGGAAAATATTTTTTAAAAAAAGAATTCTTTTAGAAAATCTAGTTTTCAACTCTGTTCAGTCTGAAACGTCGTTTAAGAGCATAAAACTTAGTTACTGCAGCTCACGGGCAGTATAGTGATGAAAGCTTCAGGTATTCATGAACATATCATACAATTTGAAGTTCCGATGTCCTAAGACACTTTCTTGATGGAATTTGTTTTTTAAAAGAATTCTTTTAGAAAATCTTGTTTTCAACTCTGTTCAGTCTGAAATGTCGTTTAAGAGCATACAAATTAGTTACTGCAGCTCACGGGCAGTATAGTGATGAAAGCTTCAGGTATTCATGAACATATCATATAATTTGAAGTTCCGATGTTCTAAGAGGCTTTCTTGATGGAAAATATAAAAAAATGAATCCTTTAAGAAAATCAAGTTTTCAACTCTGTTCAGTCTAAAACGTCGTTTAACAGTATAAAAACGAGTAAATGCAACTTACCGACAGTATAGTGACGAAAGCTTCAGGTATTCATGAACATATCATACAATATTTAAGTTCCGATGTTCTAAGATGGAAAATATAAAAAAAAAATGAATTCTTTAAGAAAATCTAGTTTTCAACACTGTTCAGTGTGAAACGTCGATTAAGAACATACAAATGAGTAAATGCAGATTACAGGCAGAGGTGTCAAGTAACGAAGTACAAATACTTCGTTACTTTACTTAAGTAGGAATTTTGAGTGTCTATATTTTACTGGAGTATTTTTTTCCAGACTACTTTTTACTTCTACTCCTTACTTTTTCACGCAAATATCTGTACTTTCTACTCCCTACTTTTAAAAAAATAGCCTCGTTACTATTTCATTTTGGTTTGTTTTTCATTCCGGTTAGCCAGATAAATCGCGCCATCCGAATAGAGTGAATTTGATTGTGGTTGGAAGAGAAGTATATACCTTTCCGACACCCTATTGTTTTTTTACGCGATGCACCTGAACATGACATGAATCAACCGTTACAATCACGTCACTCTCAAGCAAGGACAGCAGAGAAGCCGATTGCAAATATGTCCGTCTCGGAGAACGCGCGATGAGAAATACGCGCCGCCGAATATCTGTTGTGCCGGGAGGGACAGTCACGTTCAATGCGTGAGACTTGAGAGCCCCGATACTTCCGTCTCTCTGCTCCTCTCTGCCGGCGGTTCCCCGGTCGCGCGAGTTTCTTCAGCGACTGTCTGTTTGGGGTAAATAGGATGTCTATACAGCTGATAGGTTTACAGATGCGCTCCATAGCGGGGAGTTTAAAAAGGAACCAACGCGCCTATGACTTTTTTTTTTTGCCGTGAGGTATGGCTGGTATGGACTTTTTTCAACATACATATTACAATACTTATAGGCAACTAGTTATTATCATGTCTTCCGCTCCATGAAATGCATGTTAATGCTCAGTAGTACACATATGGTACTTTAATGTTTTGCATTGTAATAAAATGTGATCATTTTCAATGGACATATATATGCAGCTGAAATAGGTAGCCTAGTGCATCCCACATTTTTCAATATACCATTTTAATACAACATTATGGCCTTGAGAAAAATGATTGTTTTGGGGGGAGGTGGGTTAGTGCACTATAGGCCCCTGAGACGCGGCTTAAGAAATCGTACTGAATGGGAAAAAGAAATTCCCCTTACATTACTTTTACTGTTTTACTTTTAAGTAGTTTTGAAACCCAGTACTTTTATACTTTTACTTAAGTAAAAAGCTTGAGTTGATACTTCTACTTTTACCAAAGTATTTCTATATCCTAGCATCTATACTTCTACTTAACTCTCCTGTTGCCTTCTGGGTCAAAAAGACCCACGTTCGAGTGTTTATGTATTTGTGTGTATCGCGGTCTAAGGGTCACAAAATGACCACGACCAGTGTATACGTATGCATGCATGCATGTACGTATGAATCAGTCAAGCACGTCGTCCTCGGGTTAAAACGACTCGCGTCTTTCCACCGAGCCCTCGCCGTCGCCCTGGGGTCTGTTCGACCCTCGAGTTTGAGCGAGCCCTCGGCCTCGTCCCCCGAGTCAAACTGACCCGTGTTTATCGCCGAGCTCGCGGCCCCCGTCCCCAGGGTCAGAATGACCCGCATATATTGCCGAGCTCCCGGCCCTCGTCCACGGGGTCAGAATGACCCGCGTTTATCGCCGAGCTCCCGGCCTTGTCCCCCGGGGTCAGACTGACCCGCGTATATCGCTGAGCTCCCGGCCTCGTCACCGGGGTCAGACTGACCCGCGTTTATCGTCGAGCTCTCGGCCCCCGTCCCCCGGGGTCAGAATGACCCTTGTTTATAGCCGAGCTCCCGGCCTCGCCGTAGTCCCCGGGGTCAGAATGACCCGTGAGCCCTCGGCCTCGTCCTCGGGTCGAAACGACCCGAGTTTTACGTTGTATTACAAGTCATCCCGTATGCTAAATGTAAAAAATAAATGAATAAATGATACAAATAAAGACATGACAAGACAGTTGCATTGTATTGTTTTTTTCTTACATTTATTTTGTCATCACCAGTGTTACAAGCAACGACACAGAACAAACACACACACACACACACACACACACACACACACACACACACGCACACACACACACACACACACACACACACACACACACGCACACACACGCACACACACACACACACACACACACACACGCACACACACAAACACAAACACAAACACACACGCGCACAAACGGAGCCTGGCTCGCCAGCCAAACGGGCGAACCGACGTTCGGATTCGGTCGCGGCGGCGGCGGCCCGCCCCTCGGGCAAACGCGGAATCGTCAAAGGCCCGGTCCCGGTCCCGGTGCCGGTCGCGGTCCCTCTCTCGATCGAGGCTGTCGGACGCGACTCTCCACGCTCTCAACAGCGGCGGCGGCGCTTGGTCCGCCCTCTGCAGAAACATCACCCGTCGCCTGGCTTCTCGAGCGGGAGCGGAATCGTCCCAGGCCGGCACGGTCGCGGCCAGAGCACATTCGATCGGCCTGGACGGGATCGCGTTCCAGCCGTTGGACATGCCCCGCGCTTCTCGTTCTACGAAAGGGGTGTACTTATACGCTGTATTTATACACAATTTATTCACATCTGCGTAATCCAGCAGTCGGCTTCGTTGGTGCGCTCGCGCTGATCGAAGGCTCTTTAGCCAAGACGCGTGACGTCATTTCGTACGTGTCCAGATTGTAAAGCCGTCTAAGGCGTTTACAAAAAAAGAAAATAATGATGTGTATTTGTTATTCTGAGCTATTCAAAATAAAATGAATTGATTCAAATTGAAATGAGGTGTCACAAGTTATTATGTGCGAATAAGGACACTATGAAAGGGGTGTACTTATACGCTGCATTTATACACAATTTATTCACATCTGCGTA
>NW_027175832.1:12166363-12193953 GCF_023055335.1 Clinocottus analis | reverse complement strand
ATCCAGCAGTCGGCTTCGTTGGTGCGCTCGCGCTGATCGAAGGCTCATTAGCCAAGACGCGTGACGTCATTTCGTACATGTCCAGATTATAAAGCCCTCTGAGGTGTTTATAAAAAAAAAAGAAAATAATAATAATAGTGTGTATTTGTTATTCTGAGCTATTCAAGATAACCTGAATTGATTCAAATTGAAATGAGGTGTCACAAGTTATTATGTGCGAATAAGGACACTATGAAAGGGGTGTACTTATACGCAGTATTTATACACAATTTATTCACATCTGCGTAATCCCGCGGTCAGCTTCGTTGGTGCGCTCGCGCTGATCGAAGGCTCTTTAGCCAAGACGCGTGACGTCATTTCGTACGTGTCCAGATTGTAAAGCCCTCTGAGGCGTTTACAAAAAAAAACAGAAAATAATAATAATAATGTGTATTTGTTATTCTAAGCTATTCAAAATAACCAGAATTGATTCAAATTGAAATGAGGTGTCACAAGTTATGATGTGCGAATAAGGACACTATGAAAGGGGTGTACTTATACGGTGTATTTATAAACAATTTATTCACATCTGCGTAATCCCGCGGTCAGCTTCGTTGGTGCGCTCGCGCTGATCGAAGGCTCTTTAGCCAAGACGCGTGACGTCATTTCGTACGTGTCCAGATTGTAAAGCCCTCTGAGGCGTTTACTAAAAAAAAAGAAAATAATAATGTGTATTTGTTATTCTGAGCTATTCAAAATAACCTGAATTGATTCAAATTGAAATGAGGTGTCACAAGTTACTATGTGCGAATAAGGACACTATGAAAGGGGTGTACTTATACGCTGTATTTATACACAATTTATTCACATCTGCGTAATCCCGCGGTCGGTTTCGTTGGTGCGCTCGCGCTGATCGAAGGCTCTTTAGCCAAGACGCGTGACGTCATTTCGTACGTGTCCAGATTGTAAAGCCCTCTGAGGCGTTTACAAAAAAAAGAAAATAATAATAATAATGTGTATTTGTTACTCTGAGCTATTCAAAATAAACTGAATTGATTCAAATAGAAATGAGGTGTCACAAGTTATTACGTGCGAATAAGGACACTATGAAAGGGGTGTACTTATACGCTGCATTTATACACAATTTATTCACATCTGCGTAATCCCGCGGTCAGCTTCGTTGGTGCGCTCGCGCTGATCGAAGGCTCTTTAGCCAAGACGCGTGACGTCATTTCGTACGTGTCCAGATTGTAAAGCCCTCTGAGGCGTTTACAAAAAAAATCGAAAATAATAATGTGGTTTTGTTATTCTGAGCTATTCAAAATAACCTGAATTGATTCAAATTGAAATGAGGTGTCACAAGTTATTATGTGCGAATAAGGACACTATGAAAGGGGTGTACTTATACGCTGTATTTATACACAATTTATTCACATCTGCGTAATCGCTCGGTCGGCTTCGTTGGTGTGCTCGCGCTGATCGAAGGCTCTTTAGCAAAGACAGATTGACCCCGTAGGACTTGGGGTGTGCGAGGAATGAGTGAGGACAACACGAGGGTTAAAAAAAAGAATTACTTATGAAAATCTAGTTTTCAACTCTGTTCGGTCTGAAACGTAGTTTTAGAGAATAAAAATGAGTAAATGCAGCTTACGGGCAATGATGAAAGCTTCAGATATTCATGAAAACGTCATACAATTTATAGTTCCGATGTTCTGAGACACTTTCTTGATGGAAAAGTTAAAAAAAAGAATTCCTTATGAAAATCTAGTTTTCAACTCTGTTCGGTCTGAAACGTCGTTTTAGAGCATAAAAATGAGTAAATGCAGCTTACGGGCAGTATAGTGATGAAGCCTCAGGTATTCATGAAAACGTCATACAATTTATAGTTCCGATGTTCTAAGACACTTTCTTGATGGAAAAGTTAAAAAAAAAAAAAAGAATTCCTTATGAAAAGCTAGTCTTCAACTCGGTTTGGTCTTAAACGTCGTTTAAGAGCATAAAAATGAGTAAATGCGGCTGACGGGCAGAATAGTGATGAAAGCTTCAGGTATTCATGAAAACGTCATACAATTTATAGTTCCGATGTTCTAAGACACTTTCTTGATGGAAAAGTTAAAAAAAAAGAATTCCTTATGAAAATCTAGTTTTCAACTCTGTTCGGTCTGAAACGTCGTTTAAGAGCATAAAAATGAGTAAATGCATCTTACGGGCAGTATAGTGATGAAAGCTTCAGGTATTCATGAAAACGTCATAAAATTTGTAGTTCCGATGTTCTAAGACACTTTCTTGATGGAAAAGTTAAAAAAAAATAGAATTCCTTATGAAAATCTAGTTTTCAACTCTGCTCAGTCTGAAACGTCGTTTTAGAGCATAAAAATGAGTAAATGCAGCTTACGGGTGAAAAGCTTCAGGTATTCATGAAAACGTCATACAATTTATAGTTCCGATGTTCTGAGACACTTTCTTGATGGAAAAGTAAAAAAAAGAATTCCTTATGAAAATCTAGTTTTCAACTCTGTTCGGTCTGAAACGTCGTTTTAGAGCATAAAAATGAGTAAATGCAGCTTACGGGCAGTATAGTGATGAAAGCTTCAGGTATTCATGAAAACGTCATACAATTTGTAGTTCCGATGTTCTCAAACAATTTCTTGATGGAAAATTAACCCTCGTGTGGCCTCACCGATCCGTACACACCCCGTGTCCTGCGGGTCAAACTGTCCAATGTCCTTTCATCTGGAGCCTTCGATGCGTGGGCGCTCACACCACTTGCAAACAGCAGAGTGTTGATAATGCACTCGGGTCATTTTGACCCAAGGACAACTGCAGGGGCTCGGTGACACACAAGGGTCATTTAGACCCAAGGAGAACGGCGGAGTGTTGATGATACACGAGGGTCATTTCGACCCGAGGACAACGGCAGGGGCACGGTGATACTAAAGGGTCATTTTGACCCAAGGACAACGGCAGGGGCTTGGTGATAATCAAGGGTCATTTTGACCCAAGGACAACGGCAGGGGCTTGGTGATAATCAAGGGTCATTTTGACCCAAGGACAACGGCAGGGGCCTGGTGATAATCAAAGGTAATTTCGACCCAAGGACAACGGCAAAGCGGTTCCAACTGTAGCACCCCCGAGCACGAAGGACCTTGGGAAGGCACTTCTCTGAATCAGTTCGGGGAGAATTGAAAGTTTGCTGCAACCCGACTAATACGGCCCTTTCCAACAGTTCCGATGGTCCTATCCTCGAGCCCGCAGGACCTCGGGAAGGCACTTTTCTAAATCGGCCATTTTGTTTTCGCTTCTTCGGCTCGTGCAGCTTTCGCGAAAAGTCGGAAGCACTCGAGTTTGCCGCGCTCCCACTGATACGGCCGTTGCGGTTCCGACGATCCTGGCGCCGAGCTCGAGGGACCTCGGGAAGGCACTTTTCTAAATCGGCCATTTTGTTTTCGCTTCTTCGGCTCCTGCAGCTTTCACAAAAAGTCGGAAGCACTCGAGTTTGCCGCGCTCCCACTAATACGGCCATCGCGGTTCCGACGGTCCCGTCGCTGAGCTCGCGCGACCTCGCGCGACCTCGGGAAGGCACTTTTCTAAATCGGCCATTTTGTTTTTTCTTCTTCGGCTCGTGTAGCTTTCGCAGAAAGTCGGAAGCACTCGAGTTTGCCGTGCTCCCACTGATACGGCCGTCGCGGTTCCGACGACCCCGTCGCCGATCTCGCGCGACCTCGGGAAGGCAGTTTTTGAAATCGGCCATTTTGTTTTCGCTTCTTCGGCTCGTGTAGCTTTCGCAAAAAGTCGGAAGCACTCGAGTTTGCCGCGCTCCCACTAACACGGCTGTCGCGGTTCCGACGATCCCGGGTCCTCGGGAAGGCACTTTTCTAAATCGGCCATTTTGTTTTCGCTTCTTCGGCTCCTGCAGCTTTCGCGAAAAGTCGGAAGCACTCGAGTTTGCCGCGCTCCCACTAATACGGCCGTCGCGGTTCCGACGATCCCGTCCCCGAGCTCACGGGACCCTGGGAAGTCACTTTTCTAAATCGGCCATTTTGTTTTTTTTTCTTCGGCTAGTGTAGCTTTCACAGAAAGTCGGAAGCACTCGAGTTTGCCGTGCTCCCACTGATACGGCCGTCGCGGTTCCGACGACCCCGTCGCCGTGCTCGCGGGACCTCGGGAAGGCAGTTTTTGAAATCGGCCATTTTGTTTTCGCTTCTTCGGCTCGTGTAGCTTTTACAGATAGTCGGAATGACTTGAGTTTTCTGCCTCCCACTAACACGGCCGTCGCGGTTCCAACTGTCCCGTCCACGAGCTCTTTGGACCTCGGGAAGTCACTTTTCTAAATCGGCAATTTTGTTTTTTTGCTTCTTCGGCTAGTGTAGCTTTCACAAAAAGTCGGAAGGACTCAAGTTTTCTGCCTCCCACTAACATGGCCGTCGCGGTTCCAACGGTCCCGTCCACGAGCTCGCAGGACCTCGGGAAGTCACTCTTCTAAATCGGCCATTTTGTTTTCGCTTCTTCGGCTCGTGCAGCTTTTACAGAAAGTCGGAAGGACTCGAGTTTTCTGCCTCCCACTAACACGGCCGTCACGGTTCAACGGTCCCGTCCACGAGCTCTTTGGACCTTGGGAAGTCACTTTTCTAAATCGGCCATTTTTTATTTTTTTTTGCTTCTTCGGCTAGTGTAGCTTTAAAAGAAGGTCGGAGGCACTCGAGATTGCTGCCTCCCACTAATATGGCCGTTGCGATTCAAACGGTACCATCCGCTAGCTTGTAGGACCAAAAGACACACCTTGATCCGAGGACAAGGGGAGGATGTGGAATTACATGAAATTGTGTGTGTGTGCGCTATTGCTTGTAACACTGGGGGTTATAACTATACAAAATAAAACAATATACTACAACTGTCTGTGTCCTGTGATCATTCGGAGGCCGGCGAGGCTTTGTGTGACTTGTGTGCGAAGCTTTCACATTTCATATCTTGACACGGGTCGCTCAACGGGGGAGTCGTTTTTGATCGAAAATGGAAAAAAATGAATTCTTCAAAGAAAATCAAGTTTTCAACTCTGTTCAGCCTTAAACATCGTTTACGGGCATAACAATGAGGAAATAAAGCTTTCAGGCAGTATAGTGATAAAAGCATCAGGTATTCATGAAAATATGCTTTACGTTAACACAGTGTGGTTTCACGTGGGTATGGATTAACATTAATCGGGTGTGGCTTCACGTTAATGGGGTGTGGCTTCATGTTAAAGCAGTATGGCCTATTGTGGGGCGTGGCTTCACATTAATTGGGTGTGGCTTTATGTTAAGGAGTGTGGCTTCACTTTAATGGTGTGTGGCTTTAAATGAAAGAGGTTTGGCATCAAATTAAAGGGGTGTGGCTTTTAGTGAAAGGGGTGTGTCTTCGCATTAAATGTGTGTGGCTTTACTTTAACGGATGTGGCTTCACATTAACGGGGTGTGGTTTCACGATATTGGGGTGGGGCGTTACAATTACTGGGCGTGGCTTCACATTACTTGTTTGTGACTTCATGTTAACAGGGGTGGCTTCATGTTAACGGTGTGTGGCTTCAGGTTAATGGGGTGTGGCTTTCACATTAATGGGTTTTGGCTTCACGTTGAAGGGGTGTGGCTAGACATTAAATGGGTGTGGCTTCACGTTAACGTGGTGTGCCTTCACATTGAAGGGGTGTGGCTTCACAATAAATGGATGTGGCTTCAAGAGAATGGCTTGTGGCTTCATGCTGAAGGCGTGTGGCTTTACGTTAACGGGGTGTGGCTACAGGGTAACAGGGCATTAAATGGGTGTGGCTTCACAATACAGCTTCATGTTAACAAGGATGTGGCTTCACTTCGAGGGGTGTGGTTTCAAATTAAAGGAAAGTGGCATCACATGACTTTACGTAAAAGGGGTGTGGCTTAACATTAACGGGGTGTGGCTTCACGTTGGATGACTGTGGCTTTACATTAACTGGGTGTGGCTTTACGTTAATGGGGTGGCTTCACGTTATATGGCTATTGCCTAACGTTAATGGGGTGTGGCTTTACATTAATGGGTTGTGGCATCAAATCAAAGGATTCTTGCATCACATTAAATGGGTGTGACTTTACGTGAAGAGGGTGTGGCTTCACAATAACCGGGTGTGGCTTAACATTAACAGGGTGAGGCTTCAAATTAACGGGTGTGGCTTCACATTAAAGGGGTGTGGCTTCAAATTAAAGGGAACTGGCTTCACATGACTCCATGTAAAAGGGGTGTGGCTTCACATTAACTGTGTGTGGCTTCACGTTGACGGGGTATGGATTCACGTTAATGTGGTCTGGCTTCATGTTAATGGTGTGTGGTTTCACGTTCGGGGTATGGATTAACGTTAATTGGGTGTGGCTTAACGTTAATGGGGGCGTGGCTTAGCGTTAAAGGGGTGTGGTCTATTGTTAACTGGGCCTGGCTTCACATTAATCGGGTGTGGCTTTATGTTAATGGCGTGTGGCTTCAGGTTAACAGGGTGTAAAATAGATGTGGCTTCACAATAAGGCTTCATGTTAACAAGGATGTGGCTTCACTTTACCGGGGCGTGGCTTCAAATTAAAGGGGTCTGGCATCAAATTAAAGAGGTGTGACTTTACTTTAGGGGTGTGTCTTCACATTAAATGTGTGTGGCTTCACGTTAAAGGAGTATGGCCTAACGTTAACGGGGTGTGGATTCACATTAATGGGGTGTGGCATCAAATTAAAGGATTCCTTTATCACATTAAATGGGTGTGAAGTGGGTGTGGCTTCACAATAACACTGTGTGGTTTCACATAAATGGGGTGTGGCTTCATGTTAACGTGGCTTCAGGTTAACAGGGTGTGAAATGGGTGTGGCTTCACAATAAGGCTTCATGTTAACAAGGATGTGGCTTCACTTTAACTGGGTGTGGCTTCACATTAAATGGTTGTGGCTTCACATTAAATGGTTGTGGCTTCACATTACTTGTGTCTGACTTCAGTTAACAGGGGTGGCTTCACATTATTGGGGTGTGGCATCACTTTACTGGGGTGTGTCTTTATGTTAATGGAGATAGGCTTAAAGTTGAAGGGGTGTGGCTTCAAATTAATGTTGTATGGCATTACAAAAAAGCATCATGTTAACAATGGTGTGGCTCGAAATTAAAGGAGTCTGCCATCACATTAAAGGGGTGTGACTTTACGTGGACGGGTTGTGACTTCAAGTTATTGAGGTGTGGCTTCATATTAAATGGGTGTGGCTTCACGTTAACAGGATGTGGCTTTACATTAATAGGGGAGTGGCTTTACGTTAATTGGGTGTGGCATCACATTAACTGGGTATGTTTCAAGAAATCGCGGTGGGGCGTTAAATTTACTGGGCGTGGCTTCACATTACTTGTTTGTGACTTCACATTAACAGGGGTGGCTTCATGTTAACGGTGTGTGGCTTCAGGTAAACGGACTGTGGCTTCAATTTAATGAGGTATGCCTTCACATTAATGGGTTTTGGCTTCACGTTGAAGGGGTGTGGCTTCACATTAACAGGGTGTGCCTTCACGTTAACGTGGTGTGCTTTCAATTAAAGGAGTGTGGCTTCATGTTAAATGGATGTGGCTTCATGTGATTGGGTTGTGAGTTCACGCTGAAGGGGTGTGGCTTCACATTACCTGGGTGTGGCATCACATTGAAGGGGTATAGCTTCAGGTTAACTGGGTGTGGCTTCACATTAATTTGGTGAAGCTTTACATTAACGGGGTGTGGCAACACGTTAAAGTGGTGTGGCTTTACATTAACAGGTTGTGGATTTACGTTACTGGGGTGTGGCTTCACGTCAACGGGGTGTAGGTTCACGTTAAATGGATGTGGCGTCACGTTAACGGTGCGTGGCTTCACATTAACGGGGTTTGGATTCACGTTAATGGGGTGTGCCTTCATGTCAAAGGAGTGTTGCTTAACGTTAATCGGGTGTAGCTTCACGTTAACGGGGTGTGGCTTCAGTTTAACACGGTGTGCCTTGACGTTAAATGGATGCGGCTTCACGTTAATGGGGTGTGGCTTCACCATGAAAGGGTTTGGCTTCATATTAAAGAGGTGTGGCAACACGTTGAAGGGGTGTGGCTTTACATTCACAGGGTTAGCATTCACACTAATGGAGTGTAGCTTCACGTCAAGGGGGCGTTGCTTCACATTAAATGGATTTGGCTTCATGTTAACTGTGTGTGGCTTCACATTAATGGGGTGTGGCTTCCCATTCACGGGGTTTGGCTTCAAGTTAATGTCATGTGGCTTCACAATATAGCTTCACGTTAACAAGGGTGTGGCTTTACTTTAACGGGGTCTGGCTTCATATTAATGGAGTCTGGCATCACATTAAAGGGGTGTGACTTTTCGTGAAAGGGGTGTGGCTTGAAGTTAATAGGGTGTGGATTCACGTTAAAAGGGGTTTGGCTTCCCGAGTCAGAATGACCCGCGTTTGTCGTCGATTTCAAGGCCCCTGTCCCCGGGGTCTGAATGACCCTCGTTTATAGCCGAGCGCCCGGCCTCGCCGTCGTCCCCGGGGTCAGAATGACCCGTGAGCCCTCGGCCTCGTCCACGGGTCGAAACGACCCGAGTTTTACGTTGTATTACAAGTCATCCCGTATGCTAAATGTAAAAAATAAATAAATGATACAAATAAAGACATGACAAGACAGTTGCATTGTATTGTTTTTTTCTTACATTTATTTAGTCATCACCAGTGTTACAAGCAACGACACAGAACACACACACACACACACACACAAACACACACACACACACACACACACACACGCACACACACACACACAAACAAACACAAACACACACACACACACACACACACACACACACACACACACAAACACACACGCGCACAAATGTGTCCGCCACAGGATCACGGTTCGAAACGCAGACAACCGACGTAGCGTTCGAGTTCCCCCGCGAGCTCTTTCGTTCTCCGGTAGAACTGCAAGCTGCGGTTCTGGCGCGCGCGCCCGCACACGTAACACCACGGACGCGCGTCCAGCGTCACGTACATCCCGTCCGTCGACGTCGGCGTTGCGAGATTCCGAGGGTGTTCCGATTTTCTGGGAAACTTTCTTGATGGAAAATATAAAAAAAAATGAATTCTTTAAGAAAATCTAGTTTTCAACTCTGTTCAGTCTGAAACGTCGTTTAAGAGCATAAAAATAAGTTACTGCAAATCACGGGCAGTATAGTGATGAAAGCTTCACTTATTCATAAACATATCATACAATTTGAAGTTCAGATGTTCTGAGACACTTTCTTGATGGAAATTTTTTTTTAAAAGAATTCTTTTAGAAAATCTTGTTTTCAACTCTGTTCAGTCTGAATCGTCGTTTAAGAGCATAAAAATGAGTAAATGCAGCTTACGGGAAGTATAGTGATGAAAGCTTCAGGTATTCATGAACATATCATATAATTTGAATTTCTGATGTTCTCAGAGGCCTTCTTGATGGAAAATATAGAAAAATTAATTCTTTAAGAAAATCAAGTTTTTAACTCTGAAACGTCGTTTAAGAGCATAAAAATGGGTAACTGCAGCTTAGGGGCAGCATTAAAGCTTCAGGTATTCAGGAAAATATCAACAATTCGTAATTCCGATGTGCTGAGACACTTTCTTGATGGAAAATTAAAATAAAATAGTTCTTTAAGAAAATTCAGTTTTCAACTCTGTTCAGTCTGAAACGTCATTTAAGAGCATAAAAATGGGTAACTGCAGCTTAGGGGCAGCATTAAAGCTTCAGGTATTCAGGAAAATATCAACAATTCGTAATTCCGATGTGCTGAGACACTTTCTTGATGGAAAATTAAAATAAAATAGTTCTTTAAGAAAATTCAGTTTTCAACTCTGTTCAGTCTGAAACGTCATTTAAGAGCATAAAAATGGGTAACTGCAGCTTAGGGGCAGCATTAAAGCTTCAGGTATTCAGGAAAATATCAACAATTCGTAATTCCGATGTGCTGAGACACTTTCTTGATGGAAAATTAAAATAAAATAGTTCTTTAAGAAAATTCAGTTTTCAACTCTGTTCAGTCTGAAACGTCGTTTAAGAGCATAAAAATGGGTAACTGCACCTTACGGGCAGTATAGTGATGAAAGCTTCAGGTTTCATGAACATATTACACAATTTGATGTTCCGATGTTCTGAAACACTTTCTTGATGGAAAATATTTTTAAAAAAAAGAATTCTTTTAGAAAATCTAGTTTTCAACTCTGTTCAGTCTAAAACGTCGTTTAACAGTATAAAAACGAGTAAATGCAACTTACCGACAGTATAGTGATGAAAGCTTCAGGTATTCATGAACATATCATACAATTTGAAGTTCCGATGTCCTAAGACACTTTCTTGATGGAATTTTTTTTTTAAAAGAATTCTTTTAGAAAATCTTGTTTTCAACTCTGTTCAGTCTGAAATGTCGTTTAAGAGCATACAAATTTGTTACTGCAGCTCACGGGAAGTATAGTGATGAAAGCTTCAGGTATTCATGAACATATCATATAATTTGAATTTCTGATGTTCTCAGAGGCTTTCTTGATGGAAAATATAGAAAAATTAATTCTTTAAGAAAATCAAGTTTTCAACTCTGAAACGTCGTTTAAGAGCATAAAAATGGGTAACTGCAGCTTAGGGGCAGCATTAAAGCTTCAGGTATTCAGGAAAATATCAACAATTCGTAATTCCGATGTGCTGAGACACTTTCTTGATGGAAAATTAAAATAAAATAGTTCTTTAAGAAAATTCAGTTTTCAACTCTGTTCAGTCTGAAACGTCATTTAAGAGCATAAAAATGGGTAACTGCAGCTTAGGGGCAGCATTAAAGCTTCAGGTATTCAGGAAAATATCAACAATTCGTAATTCCGATGTGCTGAGACACTTTCTTGATGGAAAATTAAAATAAAATAGTTATTTAAGAAAATTCAGTTTTCAACTCTGTTCAGTCTGAAACGTCGTTTAAGAGCATAAAAATGGGTAACTGCACCTTACGGGCAGTATAGTGATGAAAGCTTCAGGTTTCATGAACATATTACACAATTTGATGTTCCGATGTTCTGAAACACTTTCTTGATGGAAAATATTTTTTAAAAAAAGAATTCTTTTAG
Source organism: Clinocottus analis (assembly GCF_023055335.1). Classification (NCBI taxonomy): domain Eukaryota; kingdom Metazoa; phylum Chordata; class Actinopteri; order Perciformes; family Cottidae; genus Clinocottus; species Clinocottus analis. The sequence continues at coordinate 12,182,847 of NW_027175832.1, read as the reverse complement.
AAAATCTAGTTTTCAACTCTGTTCAGTCTGAAACGTCGTTTAAGAGCATAAAACTTAGTTACTGCAGCTCACGGGCAGTATAGTGATGAAAGCTTCAGGTATTCATGAACATATCATACAATTTGAAGTTCCGATGTCCTAAGACACTTTCTTGATGGAATTTGTTTTTTAAAAGAATTCTTTTAGAAAATCTTGTTTTCAACTCTGTTCAGTCTGAAATGTCGTTTAAGAGCATACAAATTAGTTACTGCAGCTCACGGGCAGTATAGTGATGAAAGCTTCAGGTATTCATGAACATATCATATAATTTGAAGTTCCGATGTTCTAAGAGGCTTTCTTGATGGAAAATATAAAAAAATGAATCCTTTAAGAAAATCAAGTTTTCAACTCTGTTCAGTCTAAAACGTCGTTTAACAGTATAAAAACGAGTAAATGCAACTTACCGACAGTATAGTGACGAAAGCTTCAGGTATTCATGAACATATCATACAATATTTAAGTTCCGATGTTCTAAGATGGAAAATATTAAAAAAAATGAATTCTTTAAGAAAATCTAGTTTTCAACACTGTTCAGTGTGAAACGTCGATTAAGAACATACAAATGAGTAAATGCAGATTACAGGCAGAGGTGTCAAGTAACGAAGTACAAATACTTCGTTACTTTACTTAAGTAGGAATTTTGAGTGTCTATATTTTACTGGAGTATTTTTTTCCAGACTACTTTTTACTTCTACTCCTTACTTTTTCACGCAAATATCTGTACTTTCTACTCCCTACTTTTAAAAAAATAGCCTCGTTACTATTTCATTTTGGTTTGTTTTTCATTCCGGTTAGCCAGATAAATCGCGCCATCCGAATAGAGTGAATTTGATTGTGGTTGGAAGAGAAGTATATACCTTTCCGACACCCTATTGTTTTTTTACGCGATGCACCTGAACATGACATGAATCAACCGTTACAATCACGTCACTCTCAAGCAAGGACAGCAGAGAAGCCGATTGCAAATATGTCCGTCTCGGAGAACGCGCGATGAGAAATACGCGCCGCCGAATATCTGTTGTGCCGGGAGGGACAGTCACGTTCAATGCGTGAGACTTGAGAGCCCCGATACTTCCGTCTCTCTGCTCCTCTCTGCCGGCGGTTCCCCGGTCGCGCGAGTTTCTTCAGCGACTGTCTGTTTGGGGTAAATAGGATGTCTATACAGCTGATAGGTTTACAGATGCGCTCCATAGCGGGGAGTTTAAAAAGGAACCAACGCGCCTATGACTTTTTTTTTTTGCCGTGAGGTATGGCTGGTATGGACTTTTTTCAACATACATATTACAATACTTATAGGCAACTAGTTATTATCATGTCTTCCGCTCCATGAAATGCATGTTAATGCTCAGTAGTACACATATGGTACTTTAATGTTTTGCATTGTAATAAAATGTGATCATTTTCAATGAACATATATATGCAGCTGAAATAGGTAGCCTAGTGCATCCCACATTTTTCAATATACCATTTTAATACAACATTATGGCCTTGAGAAAAATGATTGTTTTGGGGGGAGGTGGGGTAGTGCACTATAGGCCCCTGAGACGCGGCTTAAGAAATCGTACTAAATGGGAAAAAGAAATTCCCCTTACATTACTTTTACTGTTTTACTTTTAAGTAGTTTTGAAACCCAGTACTTTTATACTTTTACTTAAGTAAAAAGCTTGAGTTGATACTTCTACTTTTACCAAAGTATTTCTATATCCTAGCATCTATACTTCTACTTAACTCTCCTGTTGCCTTCTGGGTCAAAAAGACCCACGTTCGAGTGTTTATGTATTTGTGTGTATCGCGGTCTAAGGGTCACAAAATGACCACGACCAGTGTATACGTATGCATGCATGCATGTACGTATGAATCAGTCAAGCACGTCGTCCTCGGGTTAAAACGACTCGCGTCTTTCCACAGAGCCCTCGCCGTCGCCCTGGGGTCTGTTCGACCCTCGAGTTTGAGCGAGCCCTCGGCCTCGTCCCCCGAGTCAAACTGACCCGTGTTTATCGCCGAGCTCGCGGCCCCCGTCCCCAGGGTCAGAATGACCCGCATATATTGCCGAGCTCCCGGCCCTCGTCCACGGGGTCAGAATGACCCGCGTTTATCGCCGAGCTCCCGGCCTTGTCCCCCGGGGTCAGACTGACCCGCGTATATCGCTGAGCTCCCGGCCTCGTCACCGGGGTCAGACTGACCCGCGTTTATCGTCGAGCTCTCGGCCCCCGTCCCCCGGGGTCAGAATGACCCTTGTTTATAGCCGAGCTCCCGGCCTCGCCGTAGTCCCCGGGGTCAGAATGACCCGTGAGCCCTCGGCCTCGTCCTCGGGTCGAAACGACCCGAGTTTTACGTTGTATTACAAGTCATCCCGTATGCTAAATGTAAAAAATAAATGAATAAATGATACAAATAAAGACATGACAAGACAGTTGCATTGTATTGTTTTTTTCTTACATTTATTTTGTCATCACCAGTGTTACAAGCAACGACACAGAACAAACACACACACACACACACACACACACACACACACACACACACACACACACACGCACACACACACACACACACACACACACACACACACACACACACACACGCACACACACACACACACACACACACGCACACACACAAACACAAACACAAACACACACGCGCACAAACGGAGCCTGGCTCGCCAGCCAAACGGGCGAACCGACGTTCGGATTCGGTCGCGGCGGCGGCGGCCCGCCCCTCGGGCAAACGCGGAATCGTCAAAGGCCCGGTCCCGGTCCCGGTGCCGGTCGCGGTCCCTCTCTCGATCGAGGCTGTCGGACGCGACTCTCCACGCTCTCAACAGCGGCGGCGGCGCTTGGTCCGCCCTCTGCAGAAACATCACCCGTCGCCTGGCTTCTCGAGCGGGAGCGGAATCGTCCCAGGCCGGCACGGTCGCGGCCAGAGCACATTCGATCGGCCTGGACGGGATCGCGTTCCAGCCGTTGGACATGCCCCGCGCTTCTCGTTCTACGAAAGGGGTGTACTTATACGCTGTATTTATACACAATTTATTCACATCTGCGTAATCCAGCAGTCGGCTTCGTTGGTGCGCTCGCGCTGATCGAAGGCTCTTTAGCCAAGACGCGTGACGTCATTTCGTACGTGTCCAGATTGTAAAGCCGTCTAAGGCGTTTACAAAAAAAGAAAATAATGATGTGTATTTGTTATTCTGAGCTATTCAAAATAAAATGAATTGATTCAAATTGAAATGAGGTGTCACAAGTTATTATGTGCGAATAAGGACACTATGAAAGGGGTGTACTTATACGCTGCATTTATACACAATTTATTCACATCTGCGTAATCCAGCAGTCGGCTTCGTTGGTGCGCTCGCGCTGATCGAAGGCTCATTAGCCAAGACGCGTGACGTCATTTCGTACATGTCCAGATTATAAAGCCCTCTGAGGTGTTTATAAAAAAAAAAGAAAATAATAATAATAGTGTGTATTTGTTATTCTGAGCTATTCAAGATAACCTGAATTGATTCAAATTGAAATGAGGTGTCACAAGTTATTATGTGCGAATAAGGACACTATGAAAGGGGTGTACTTATACGCAGTATTTATACACAATTTATTCACATCTGCGTAATCCCGCGGTCGGCTTCGTTGGTGCGCTCGCGCTGATCGAAGGCTCTTTAGCCAAGACGCGTGACGTCATTTCGTACGTGTCCAGATTGTAAAGCCCTCTGAGGCGTTTACAAAAAAAAACAGAAAATAATAATAATAATGTGTATTTGTTATTCTAAGCTATTCAAAATAACCAGAATTGATTCAAATTGAAATGAGGTGTCACAAGTTATGATGTGCGAATAAGGACACTATGAAAGGGGTGTACTTATACGGTGTATTTATAAACAATTTATTCACATCTGCGTAATCCCGCGGTCAGCTTCGTTGGTGCGCTCGCGCTGATCGAAGGCTCTTTAGCCAAGACGCGTGACGTCATTTCGTACGTGTCCAGATTGTAAAGCCCTCTGAGGCGTTTACTAAAAAAAAAGAAAATAATAATGTGTATTTGTTATTCTGAGCTATTCAAAATAACCTGAATTGATTCAAATTGAAATGAGGTGTCACAAGTTATTATGTGCGAATAAGGACACTATGAAAGGGGTGTACTTATACGCTGTATTTATACACAATTTATTCACATCTGCGTAATCCCGCGGTCGGCTTCGTTGGTGCGCTCGCGCTGATCGAAGGCTCTTTAGCCAAGACGCGTGACGTCATTTCGTACGTGTCCAGATTGTAAAGCCCTCTGAGGCGTTTACAAAAAAAAGAAAATAATAATAATAATGTGTATTTGTTACTCTGAGCTATTCAAAATAAACTGAATTGATTCAAATAGAAATGAGGTGTCACAAGTTATTACGTGCGAATAAGGACACTATGAAAGGGGTGTACTTATACGCTGCATTTATACACAATTTATTCACATCTGCGTAATCCCGCGGTCGGCTTCGTTGGTGCGCTCGCGCTGATCGAAGGCTCTTTAGCCAAGACGCGTGACGTCATTTCGTACGTGTCCAGATTGTAAAGCCCTCTGAGGCGTTTACAAAAAAAATTGAAAATAATAATGTGGTTTTGTTATTCTGAGCTATTCAAAATAACCTGAATTGATTCAAATTGAAATGAGGTGTCACAAGTTATTATGTGCGAATAAGGACACTATGAAAGGGGTGTACTTATACGCTGTATTTATACACAATTTATTCACATCTGCGTAATCGCTCGGTCGGCTTCGTTGGTGTGCTCGCGCTGATCGAAGGCTCTTTAGCAAAGACAGATTGACCCCGTAGGACTTGGGGTGTGCGAGGAATGAGTGAGGACAACACGAGGGTTAAAAAAAAGAATTACTTATGAAAATCTAGTTTTCAACTCTGTTCGGTCTGAAACGTAGTTTTAGAGAATAAAAATGAGTAAATGCAGCTTACGGGCAATGATGAAAGCTTCAGATATTCATGAAAACGTCATACAATTTATAGTTCCGATGTTCTGAGACACTTTCTTGATGGAAAAGTTAAAAAAAAGAATTCCTTATGAAAATCTAGTTTTCAACTCTGTTCGGTCTGAAACGTCGTTTTAGAGCATAAAAATGAGTAAATGCAGCTTACGGGCAGTATAGTGATGAAGCCTCAGGTATTCATGAAAACGTCATACAATTTATAGTTCCGATGTTCTAAGACACTTTCTTGATGGAAAAGTTAAAAAAAAAAAAAGAATTCCTTATGAAAAGCTAGTCTTCAACTCGGTTTGGTCTTAAACGTCGTTTAAGAGCATAAAAATGAGTAAATGCGGCTGACGGGCAGTATAGTGATGAAAGCTTCAGGTATTCATGAAAACGTCATACAATTTATAGTTCCGATGTTCTAAGACACTTTCTTGATGGAAAAGTTAAAAAAAAGAATTCCTTATGAAAATCTAGTTTTCAACTCTGTTCGGTCTGAAACGTCGTTTAAGAGCATAAAAATGAGTTCCGATGTTCTCAAACAATTTCTTGATGGAAAATTAACCCTCGTGTGGCCTCACCGATCCGTACACACCCCGTGTCCTGCGGGTCAAACTGTCCAATGTCCTTTCATCTGGAGCCTTCGATGCGTGGGCGCTCACACCACTTGCAAACAGCAGAGTGTTGATAATGCACTCGGGTCATTTTGACCCAAGGACAACTGCAGGGGCTCGGTGACACACAAGGGTCATTTAGACCCAAGGAGAACGGCGGAGTGTTGATGATACACGAGGGTCATTTCGACCCGAGGACAACGGCAGGGGCACGGTGATACTAAAGGGTCATTTTGACCCAAGGACAACGGCAGGGGCTTGGTGATAATCAAGGGTCATTTTGACCCAAGGACAACGGCAGGGGCTTGGTGATAATCAAGGGTCATTTTGACCCAAGGACAACGGCAGGGGCCTGGTGATAATCAAAGGTAATTTCGACCCAAGGACAACGGCAAAGCGGTTCCAACTGTAGCACCCCCGAGCACGAAGGACCTTGGGAAGGCACTTCTCTGAATCAGTTCGGGGAGAATTGAAAGTTTGCTGCAACCCGACTAATACGGCCCTTTCCAACAGTTCCGATGGTCCTATCCTCGAGCCCGCAGGACCTCGGGAAGGCACTTTTCTAAATCGGCCATTTTGTTTTCGCTTCTTCGGCTCGTGCAGCTTTCGCGAAAAGTCGGAAGCACTCGAGTTTGCCGCGCTCCCACTGATACGGCCGTTGCGGTTCCGACGATCCCGGCGCCGAGCTCGAGGGACCTCGGGAAGGCACTTTTCTAAATCGGCCATTTTGTTTTCGCTTCTTCGGCTCCTGCAGCTTTCACAAAAAGTCGGAAGCACTCGAGTTTGCCGCGCTCCCACTAATACGGCCATCGCGGTTCCGACGGTCCCGTCGCTGAGCTTGCGCGACCTCGCGCGACCTCGGGAAGGCACTTTTCTAAATCGGCCATTTTGTTTTTTCTTCTTCGGCTCGTGTAGCTTTCACAGAAAGTCGGAAGCACTCGAGTTTGCCGTGCTCCCACTGATACGGCCGTTGCGGTTCCGACGACCCCGTCGCCGATCTCGCGCGACCTCGGGAAGGCAGTTTTTGAAATCGGCCATTTTGTTTTTGCTTCTTCGGCTCGTGTAGCTTTCGCAAAAAGTCGGAAGCACTCGAGTTTGCCGCGCTCCCACTAACACGGCTGTCGCGGTTCCGACGATCCCGGGTCCTCGGGAAGGCACTTTTCTAAATCGGCCATTTTGTTTTCGCTTCTTCGGCTCCTGCAGCTTTCGCGAAAAGTCGGAAGCACTCGAGTTTGCCGCGCTCCCACTAATACGGCCGTCGCGGTTCCGACGATCCCGTCCCCGAGCTCACGGGACCCTGGGAAGTCACTTTTCTAAATCGGCCATTTTGTTTTTTCTTCTTCGGCTAGTGTAGCTTTCACAGAAAGTCGGAAGCACTCGAGTTTGCCGTGCTCCCACTGATACGGCCGTCGCGGTTCCGACGACCCCGTCGCCGTGCTCGCGGGACCTCGGGAAGGCAGTTTTTGAAATCGGCCATTTTGTTTTCGCTTCTTCGGCTCGTGTAGCTTTTACAGATAGTCGGAATGACTTGAGTTTTCTGCCTCCCACTAACACGGCCGTCGCGGTTCCAACTGTCCCGTCCACGAGCTCTTTGGACCTCGGGAAGTCACTTTTCTAAATCGGCCATTTTGTTTTTTTGCTTCTTCGGCTAGTGTAGCTTTCACAAAAAGTCGGAAGGACTCAAGTTTTCTGCCTCCCACTAACATGGCCGTCGCGGTTCCAACGGTCCCGTCCACGAGCTCGCAGGACCTCGGGAAGTCACTCTTCTAAATCGGCCATTTTGTTTTCGCTTCTTCGGCTCGTGCAGCTTTTACAGAAAGTCGGAAGGACTCGAGTTTTCTGCCTCCCACTAACACGGCCGTCACGGTTCAACGGTCCCGTCCACGAGCTCTTTGGACCTTGGGAAGTCACTTTTCTAAATCGGCCATTTTTTATTTTTTTTTGCTTCTTCGGCTAGTGTAGCTTTAAAAGAAGGTCGGAGGCACTCGAGATTGCTGCCTCCCACTAATATGGCCGTTGCGATTCAAACGGTACCATCCGCTAGCTTGTAGGACCAAAAGACACACCTTGATCCGAGGACAAGGGGAGGATGTGGAATTACATGAAATTGTGTGTGTGTGCGCTATTGCTTGTAACACTGGGGGTTATAACTATACAAAATAAAACAATATACTACAACTGTCTGTGTCCTGTGATCATTCGGAGGCCGGCGAGGCTTTGTGTGACTTGTGTGCGAAGCTTTCACATTTCATATCTTGACACGGGTCGCTCAACGGGGGAGTCGTTTTTGATCGAAAATGGAAAAAAATGAATTCTTCAAAGAAAATCAAGTTTTCAACTCTGTTCAGCCTTAAACATCGTTTACGGGCATAACAATGAGGAAATAAAGCTTTCAGGCAGTATAGTGATAAAAGCATCAGGTATTCATGAAAATATGCTTTACGTTAACACAGTGTGGTTTCACGTGGGTATGGATTAACATTAATTGGGTGTGGCTTCACGTTAATGGGGTGTGGCTTCATGTTAAAGCAGTATGGCCTATTGTGGGGCGTGGCTTCACATTAATTGGGTGTGGCTTTATGTTAAGGAGTGTGGCTTCACTTTAATGGTGTGTGGCTTTAAATGAAAGAGGTTTGGCATCAAATTAAAGGGGTGTGGCTTTTAGTGAAAGGGGTGTGTCTTCGCATTAAATGTGTGTGGCTTTACTTTAACGGATGTGGCTTCACATTAACGGGGTGTGGTTTCACGATATTGGGGTGGGGCGTTACAATTACTGGGCGTGGCTTCACATTACTTGTTTGTGACTTCATGTTAACAGGGGTGGCTTCATGTTAACGGTGTGTGGCTTCAGGTTAATGGGGTGTGGCTTTCACATTAATGGGTTTTGGCTTCACGTTGAAGGGGTGTGGCTAGACATTAAATGGGTGTGGCTTCACGTTAACGTGGTGTGCCTTCACATTGAAGGGGTGTGGCTTCACAATAAATGGATGTGGCTTCAAGAGAATGGCTTGTGGCTTCATGCTGAAGGCGTGTGGCTTTACGTTAACGGGGTGTGGCTACAGGGTAACAGGGCATTAAATGGGTGTGGCTTCACAATACAGCTTCATGTTAACAAGGATGTGGCTTCACTTCGAGGGGTGTGGTTTCAAATTAAAGGAAAGTGGCATCACATGACTTTACGTAAAAGGGGTGTGGCTTAACATTAACGGGGTGTGGCTTCACGTTGGATGGCTGTGGCTTTACATTAACTGGGTGTGGCTTTACGTTAATGGGGTGGCTTCACGTTATATGGCTATTGCCTAACGTTAATGGGGTGTGGCTTTACATTAATGGGTTGTGGCATCAAATCAAAGGATTCTTGCATCACATTAAATGGGTGTGACTTTACGTGAAGAGGGTGTGGCTTCACAATAACCGGGTGTGGCTTAACATTAACAGGGTGAGGCTTCAAATTAACGGGTGTGGCTTCACATTAAAGGGGTGTGGCTTCAAATTAAAGGGAACTGGCTTCACATGACTCCATGTAAAAGGGGTGTGGCTTCACATTAACTGTGTGTGGCTTCACGTTGACGGGGTATGGATTCACGTTAATGTGGTCTGGCTTCATGTTAACGGTGTGTGGTTTCACGTTCGGGGTATGGATTAACGTTAATTGGGTGTGGCTTAACGTTAATGGGGGCGTGGCTTAGCGTTAAAGGGGTGTGGTCTATTGTTAACTGGGCCTGGCTTCACATTAATCGGGTGTGGCTTTATGTTAATGGCGTGTGGCTTCAGGTTAACAGGGTGTAAAATAGATGTGGCTTCACAATAAGGCTTCATGTTAACAAGGATGTGGCTTCACTTTACCGGGGCGTGGCTTCAAATTAAAGGGGTCTGGCATCAAATTAAAGAGGTGTGACTTTACTTTAGGGGTGTGTCTTCACATTAAATGTGTGTGGCTTCACGTTAAAGGAGTATGGCCTAACGTTAACGGGGTGTGGATTCACATTAATGGGGTGTGGCATCAAATTAAAGGATTCCTTTATCACATTAAATGGGTGTGAAGTGGGTGTGGCTTCACAATAACACTGTGTGGTTTCACATAAATGGGGTGTGGCTTCATGTTAACGTGGCTTCAGGTTAACAGGGTGTGAAATGGGTGTGGCTTCACAATAAGGCTTCATGTTAACAAGGATGTGGCTTCACTTTAACTGGGTGTGGCTTCACATTAAATGGTTGTGGCTTCACATTAAATGGTTGTGGCTTCACATTACTTGTGTCTGACTTCAGTTAACAGGGGTGGCTTCACATTATTGGGGTGTGGCATCACTTTACTGGGGTGTGTCTTTATGTTAATGGAGATAGAATTAAAGTTGAAGGGGTGTGGCTTCAAATTAATGTTGTATGGCATTACAAAAAGCATCATGTTAACAATGGTGTGGCTCGAAATTAAAGGAGTCTGCCATCACATTAAAGGGGTGTGACTTTACGTGGACGGGTTGTGACTTCAAGTTATTGAGGTGTGGCTTCATATTAAATGGGTGTGGCTTCACGTTAACAGGATGTGGCTTTACATTAATAGGGGAGTGGCTTTACGTTAATTGGGTGTGGCATCACATTAACTGGGTATGTTTCAAGAAATCGCGGTGGGGCGTTAAATTTACTGGGCGTGGCTTCACATTACTTGTTTGTGACTTCACATTAACAGGGGTGGCTTCATGTTAACGGTGTGTGGCTTCAGGTAAACGGACTGTGGCTTCAATTTAATGAGGTATGCCTTCACATTAATGGGTTTTGGCTTCACGTTGAAGGGGTGTGGCTTCACATTAACAGGGTGTGCCTTCACGTTAACGTGGTGTGCTTTCAATTAAAGGAGTGTGGCTTCATGTTAAATGGATGTGGCTTCATGTGATTGGGTTGTGAGTTCACGCTGAAGGGGTGTGGCTTCACATTACCTGGGTGTGGCATCACATTGAAGGGGTATAGCTTCAGGTTAACTGGGTGTGGCTTCACATTAATTTGGTGAAGCTTTACATTAACGGGGTGTGGCAACACGTTAAAGTGGTGTGGCTTTACATTAACAGGTTGTGGATTTACGTTACTGGGGTGTGGCTTCACGTCAACGGGGTGTAGGTTCACGTTAAATGGATGTGGCGTCACGTTAACGGTGCGTGGCTTCACATTAACGGGGTTTGGATTCACGTTAATGGGGTGTGCCTTCATGTCAAAGGAGTGTTGCTTAACGTTAATCGGGTGTAGCTTCACGTTAACGGGGTGTGGCTTCAGTTTAACACGGTGTGCCTTGACGTTAAATGGATGCGGCTTCACGTTAATGGGGTGTGGCTTCACCATGAAAGGGTTTGGCTTCATATTAAAGAGGTGTGGCAACACGTTGAAGGGGTGTGGCTTTACATTCACAGGGTTAGCATTCACACTAATGGAGTGTGGCTTCACGTCAAGGGGGCGTTGCTTCACATTAAATGGATTTGGCTTCATGTTAACTGTGTGTGGCTTCACATTAATGGGGTGTGGCTTCCCATTCACAGGGTTTGGCTTCAAGTTAATGTCATGTGGCTTCACAATATAGCTTCACGTTAACAAGGGTGTGGCTTTACTTTAACGGGGTCTGGCTTCATATTAATGGAGTCTGGCATCACATTAAAGGGGTGTGACTTTACGTGAAAGGGGTGTGGCTTGAAGTTAATAGGGTGTGGATTCACGTTAAAAGGGGTTTGGCTTCCCGAGTCAGAATGACCCGCGTTTGTCGTCGATTTCAAGGCCCCTGTCCCCGGGGTCTGAATGACCCTCGTTTATAGCCGAGCGCCCGGCCTCGCCGTCGTCCCCGGGGTCAGAATGACCCGTGAGCCCTCGGCCTCGTCCACGGGTCGAAACGACCCGAGTTTTACGTTGTATTACAAGTCATCCCGTATGCTAAATGTAAAAAATAAATAAATGATACAAATAAAGACATGACAAGACAGTTGCATTGTATTGTTTTTTTCTTACATTTATTTAGTCATCACCAGTGTTACAAGCAACGACACAGAACACACACACACACACACACACAAACACACACACACACACACACACACACACACACGCACACACACACACACAAACAAACACAAACACACACACACACACACACACACACACACACACACACACACACACACACAAACACACACGCGCACAAATGTGTCCGCCACAGGATCACGGTTCGAAACGCAGACAACCGACGTAGCGTTCGAGTTCCCCCGCGAGCTCTTTCGTTCTCCGGTAGAACTGCAAGCTGCGGTTCTGGCGCGCGCGCCCGCACACGTAACACCACGGACGCGCGTCCAGCGTCACGTACATCCCGTCCGTCGACGTCGGCGTTGCGAGATTCCGAGGGTGTTCCGATTTTCTGGGAAACTTTCTTGATGGAAAATATAAAAAAAAATGAATTCTTTAAGAAAATCTAGTTTTCAACTCTGTTCAGTCTGAAACGTCGTTTAAGAGCATAAAAATAAGTTACTGCAAATCACGGGCAGTATAGTGATGAAAGCTTCACTTATTCATGAACATATCATACAATTTGAAGTTCAGATGTTCTGAGACACTTTCTTGATGGAAATTTTTTTTTAAAAGAATTCTTTTAGAAAATCTTGTTTTCAACTCTGTTCAGTCTGAATCGTCGTTTAAGAGCATAAAAAAGAGTAAATGCAGCTTACGGGAAGTATAGTGATGAAAGCTTCAGGTATTCATGAACATATCATATAATTAGAATTTCTGATGTTCTCAGAGGCCTTCTTGATGGAAAATATAGAAAAATTTATTCTTTAAGAAAATCAAGTTTTTAACTCTGAAACGTCGTTTAAGAGCATAAAAATGGGTAACTGCAGCTTAGGGGCAGCATTAAAGCTTCAGGTATTCAGGAAAATATCAACAATTCGTAATTCCGATGTGCTGAGACACTTTCTTGATGGAAAATTAAAATAAAATAGTTCTTTAAGAAAATTCAGTTTTCAACTCTGTTCAGTCTGAAACGTCATTTAAGAGCATAAAAATGGGTAACTGCAGCTTAGGGGCAGCATTAAAGCTTCAGGTATTCAGGAAAATATCAACAATTCGTAATTCCGATGTGCTGAGACACTTTCTTGATGGAAAATTAAAATAAAATAGTTCTTTAAGAAAATTCAGTTTTCAACTCTGTTCAGTCTGAAACGTCGTTTAAGAGCATAAAAATGGGTAACTGCACCTTACGGGCAGTATAGTGATGAAAGCTTCAGGTTTCATGAACATATTACACAATTTGATGTTCCGATGTTCTGAAACACTTTCTTGATGGAAAATATTTTTAAAAAAAAGAATTCTTTTAGAAAATCTAGTTTTCAACTCTGTTCAGTCTAAAACGTCGTTTAACAGTATAAAAACGAGTAAATGCAACTTACCGACAGTATAGTGATGAAAGCTTCAGGTATTCATGAACATATCATACAATTTGAAGTTCCGATGTCCTAAGACACTTTCTTGATGGAATTTTTTTTTTAAAAGAATTCTTTTAGAAAATCTTGTTTTCAACTCTGTTCAGTCTGAAATGTCGTTTAAGAGCATACAAATTTGTTACTGCAGCTCACGGGAAGTATAGTGATGAAAGCTTCAGGTATTCATGAACATATCATATAATTTGAATTTCTGATGTTCTCAGAGGCTTTCTTGATGGAAAATATAGAAAAATTAATTCTTTAAGAAAATCAAGTTTTCAACTCTGAAACGTCGTTTAAGAGCATAAAAATGGGTAACTGCAGCTTAGGGGCAGCATTAAAGCTTCAGGTATTCAGGAAAATATCAACAATTCGTAATTCCGATGTGCTGAGACACTTTCTTGATGGAAAATTAAAATAAAATAGTTCTTTAAGAAAATTCAGTTTTCAACTCTGTTCAGTCTGAAACGTCATTTAAGAGCATAAAAATGGGTAACTGCAGCTTAGGGGCAGCATTAAAGCTTCAGGTATTCAGGAAAATATCAACAATTCGTAATTCCGATGTGCTGAGACACTTTCTTGATGGAAAATTAAAATAAAATAGTTATTTAAGAAAATTCAGTTTTCAACTCTGTTCAGTCTGAAACGTCGTTTAAGAGCATAAAAATGGGTAACTGCACCTTACGGGCAGTATAGTGATGAAAGCTTCAGGTTTCATGAACATATTACACAATTTGATGTTCCGATGTTCTGAAACACTTTCTTGATGGAAAATATTTTTTAAAAAAAGAATTCTTTTAGAAAATCTAGTTTTCAACTCTGTTCAGTCTGAAACGTCGTTTAAGAGCATAAAACTTAGTTACTGCAGCTCACGGGCAGTATAGTGATGAAAGCTTCAGGTATTCATGAACATATCATACAATTTGAAGTTCCGATGTCCTAAGACACTTTCTTGATGGAATTTGTTTTTTAAAAGAATTCTTTTAGAAAATCTTGTTTTCAACTCTGTTCAGTCTGAAATGTCGTTTAAGAGCATACAAATTAGTTACTGCAGCTCACGGGCAGTATAGTGATGAAAGCTTCAGGTATTCATGAACATATCATATAATTTGAAGTTCCGATGTTCTAAGAGGCTTTCTTGATGGAAAATATAAAAAAATGAATCCTTTAAGAAAATCAAGTTTTCAACTCTGTTCAGTCTAAAACGTCGTTTAACAGTATAAAAACGAGTAAATGCAACTTACCGACAGTATAGTGACGAAAGCTTCAGGTATTCATGAACATATCATACAATATTTAAGTTCCGATGTTCTAAGATGGAAAATATAAAAAAAAAATGAATTCTTTAAGAAAATCTAGTTTTCAACACTGTTCAGTGTGAAACGTCGATTAAGAACATACAAATGAGTAAATGCAGATTACAGGCAGAGGTGTCAAGTAACGAAGTACAAATACTTCGTTACTTTACTTAAGTAGGAATTTTGAGTGTCTATATTTTACTGGAGTATTTTTTTCCAGACTACTTTTTACTTCTACTCCTTACTTTTTCACGCAAATATCTGTACTTTCTACTCCCTACTTTTAAAAAAATAGCCTCGTTACTATTTCATTTTGGTTTGTTTTTCATTCCGGTTAGCCAGATAAATCGCGCCATCCGAATAGAGTGAATTTGATTGTGGTTGGAAGAGAAGTATATACCTTTCCGACACCCTATTGTTTTTTTACGCGATGCACCTGAACATGACATGAATCAACCGTTACAATCACGTCACTCTCAAGCAAGGACAGCAGAGAAGCCGATTGCAAATATGTCCGTCTCGGAGAACGCGCGATGAGAAATACGCGCCGCCGAATATCTGTTGTGCCGGGAGGGACAGTCACGTTCAATGCGTGAGACTTGAGAGCCCCGATACTTCCGTCTCTCTGCTCCTCTCTGCCGGCGGTTCCCCGGTCGCGCGAGTTTCTTCAGCGACTGTCTGTTTGGGGTAAATAGGATGTCTATACAGCTGATAGGTTTACAGATGCGCTCCATAGCGGGGAGTTTAAAAAGGAACCAACGCGCCTATGACTTTTTTTTTTTGCCGTGAGGTATGGCTGGTATGGACTTTTTTCAACATACATATTACAATACTTATAGGCAACTAGTTATTATCATGTCTTCCGCTCCATGAAATGCATGTTAATGCTCAGTAGTACACATATGGTACTTTAATGTTTTGCATTGTAATAAAATGTGATCATTTTCAATGGACATATATATGCAGCTGAAATAGGTAGCCTAGTGCATCCCACATTTTTCAATATACCATTTTAATACAACATTATGGCCTTGAGAAAAATGATTGTTTTGGGGGGAGGTGGGTTAGTGCACTATAGGCCCCTGAGACGCGGCTTAAGAAATCGTACTGAATGGGAAAAAGAAATTCCCCTTACATTACTTTTACTGTTTTACTTTTAAGTAGTTTTGAAACCCAGTACTTTTATACTTTTACTTAAGTAAAAAGCTTGAGTTGATACTTCTACTTTTACCAAAGTATTTCTATATCCTAGCATCTATACTTCTACTTAACTCTCCTGTTGCCTTCTGGGTCAAAAAGACCCACGTTCGAGTGTTTATGTATTTGTGTGTATCGCGGTCTAAGGGTCACAAAATGACCACGACCAGTGTATACGTATGCATGCATGCATGTACGTATGAATCAGTCAAGCACGTCGTCCTCGGGTTAAAACGACTCGCGTCTTTCCACCGAGCCCTCGCCGTCGCCCTGGGGTCTGTTCGACCCTCGAGTTTGAGCGAGCCCTCGGCCTCGTCCCCCGAGTCAAACTGACCCGTGTTTATCGCCGAGCTCGCGGCCCCCGTCCCCAGGGTCAGAATGACCCGCATATATTGCCGAGCTCCCGGCCCTCGTCCACGGGGTCAGAATGACCCGCGTTTATCGCCGAGCTCCCGGCCTTGTCCCCCGGGGTCAGACTGACCCGCGTATATCGCTGAGCTCCCGGCCTCGTCACCGGGGTCAGACTGACCCGCGTTTATCGTCGAGCTCTCGGCCCCCGTCCCCCGGGGTCAGAATGACCCTTGTTTATAGCCGAGCTCCCGGCCTCGCCGTAGTCCCCGGGGTCAGAATGACCCGTGAGCCCTCGGCCTCGTCCTCGGGTCGAAACGACCCGAGTTTTACGTTGTATTACAAGTCATCCCGTATGCTAAATGTAAAAAATAAATGAATAAATGATACAAATAAAGACATGACAAGACAGTTGCATTGTATTGTTTTTTTCTTACATTTATTTTGTCATCACCAGTGTTACAAGCAACGACACAGAACAAACACACACACACACACACACACACACACACACACACACACACGCACACACACACACACACACACACACACACACACACACGCACACA